>NC_048597.1:149885596-149963096 GCF_003668045.3 Cricetulus griseus
AGCTGTATTGCATTTATGTTTATAAACCCTTGGCACTAAATCAAAAATGAAATGTGAGCCGCTCACATGTGTGACACCTGCATGTTCTGAGACTCATATTTAGGAAGCACAAACTGATAGAGAATAATCTATAATGATGATAGTTGTGGTATTCATCATTCTGATTACAGGGGTAGGTCTCATCCAGTAATTGATGGAACCAGACTCAGAGATCCACAGACAAGCATCAGGCTAAGCTCTAGGAATCTAGTCGAAGACAGGCATGAGGGAATATATGTCGAGGGAGGTCAAGTTCATGATGGCGCAATCTAAAGAGACAGCTGAACCAAGCTCGTGGAAACTCATGAACTCCAGACCTACAACCATGGAGACTCCAGGGGACTGAACTAGGCTCTCTGTACATGGGAGATGGTTTTGAAACTTGGACTAGCAGAGGGTCCCCTGGCAGTAGGAACCCAATACAAACCTGTTATATAAGATAGCTTATTGGAGCCAATTCCTTGGAGTGGGATGTCATGCTCAGTGGTGGTAGGACAACAATATAATCCCTGTACATAAACTACCTTATTGGAGCCCATTCCCTATGGTGGGATGCCATATTAAGTCTTAATACATGGGAAAGGGGCTTGGCTCTGTCTCAACCTATTGTGCCAGACTATGTTGACTCCTCATAGGAGCCCTTACCTGTGAGGAGGAGTGGACTGGGCGTGAGCTAGTAGAGAGGTGAGGGGGGTGGGAGGAAGAACTGTGGTTGGAATGTAAAATAAAATAAAAAATTACAAAAACTGGAAAAAAGAAAAAATAACCAATTAACAATATGGTCTGATTCGGGGAAGAAAATTGATCACAGTGAAGCTTCTGGCGGTGTTGATCTGTTAAGTCAAATGGACTGAAGTTTAATGTTTAGAAGTTGTGGATGTATGGAGAAGAGGACCAAGGATTAAGCAGTTCAAGGTTTCAGGTAGGAGGAATATGTTGCAAGGAGAGTCTATATTTTGTAGCTCAAAATCATTAAAAGAATATACTTGAGGTGTCTTCATGAAGAAATTGTGAGAGTGTGGGGAGATAGACATATTTAATAGGTCAATTTCATCACTGCCAAAAGTAACCCTCCATGATACCATCCACTGTACTTCTTAAGTGTACACAGTTTTTTGACAATAAAAAGTAAAGAGTAAACACCTATCACCTTTGTATATGTATTTTTCTGTCTCTGTTTGGGACTTTAAAGAAAATTAAGATTTTAATTATTAACAGATTAAGATTTTAAAATAGCTATTTTACCTGCACATCTGGTAGAACAAATTATGACTAGAAGCAGGTATATCAAAATTAGAAATTATAAATATACTTTATTTGAGAATATTGTCTAGTAAGTATGAAAACTATTTTGATTTCTCTGGCAAGGATACAATTGGATTTTAATAACTCACATTTGTATAGGACAAAATGAATATGCCATTATTTTGATTTTACTACTAAACATAAAGTAGTTCCTTGTAGTTAGATGGATAAATGTATACTCTATGTCAAGAAAACCAGGTCATAAAAGAAATCACTGCATGGTATTCCATAGGTTTAGCCCTTTTGTGGGAAGTTCTTAATTACCTAGATTCCAATACCTGCTACAGAAGTTTTTATGTAGATTAAATAGTCAAATTTCTTAACAAAGAACAGTGAATATTCACTGTGTAGTAGTTGTCTGTTACATAGATGCTCTTAGCTGTATGTCTTCAATTTTTTCCTAATTGCACACTCTATCAACTATAGTATCTCTGAAGCTTTCTACAGTTATTTTTCCATTGGTTTCTCTGTGTTCCACTGGACAGTGTCTTCTTTTATTCTTATTTTTAAGTTCACTTTATTTTCCCACATTGTCTCATCTATTGTTAATTCCATGCACTGCATTAAAACTAAGACTTGTGCTTATTTTAGATTTACAGTCAAACATTTGAAGAGAGAGAGTACAGAGACATACAGTTTAGTTAATATTATATTTTTATAGTCATGAAAGTATGAAGCTTTCTGTGTTAAATCACACTGACTTGTAAGGAGTCAGGAGTGTATGAAAGATCGAGTTCTGCCTGTCTTAGTGGAGGCATTACCACTTGATAGACTTTGCTATAATTGAGTTAGGGTGATGTGGCCTAATGCAAATGGAAGAAAGGAAGAGATGAGACAGATTTATATACAGTAGTATATAATCTTGGAACCTGTCTACATCCACTCCATGTTTATCTACATGTACATTGGAGGTATAAAAGTTGAAAGGCTTTCATCATAAAGTCTAGATTAGGATTTGACTGAAAACTCTTCTTGCAAAGATATTTCATAGAATGTACTTAAGGAATATTTCAGGGTCTTTTACACATAGTGGCTTTATTAATTTTTTGAGAATATCATACAATGTACTTTCATTATATTCACCTGACTCCTTCCATAACTCCTTCCTTATACAGATCCATTCCTTTTCTTCCTATCCTCTCCCAATTTCATGTCCTATTTACTGTTTTGTTTTAAAACAACCCACCTAGTCTTATATGTGCTGGACATATACTCATGGATGTGGGGTCAACCACTTGAACATGATTAACTTGACAGAGGTTATATCCTTAAAGAAAATTGACTCTCTTTCCACTAAGAGCTATCAACTCTCAGTAGTTGCTTGGTTAGTGGTATGGGTTCATGAGTCCTTCTTATATCCATATTTCATGTTCCTACTAGGAAGAGTCAGGTTTTTTGGTGGGGAAGTGGCCTTGTTAGGATGTGTATGCACCAGTTGATGCTTCTACAACTATGATTATACAAACAGCATGGATTTGACTCAGTGGGTTGTAAAAGAAGACAAATGTGGCAGACAGTCTGTAAGAGGGCCCAGAGAAAGAATGGGAGTTAATATTTTCAAAACACATTATATATATATATATATATATATATATGTGTGTGTGTGTGTGTGTGTGTGTGTGTGTGTGTGTGTGTGTGTGTGTGTGTGTGTGTGTGTGTGTGTGTGGTGTGTGTGTGTGTGTGTGTGTGTGTGTGTGTGTGTGTGTGTGTGTGTTGTGTGTGTGACATTCTCAGAGAATGTGGGACAACTAACACTAAAGGCTTGTAAGAGCCCGAGGTGATGGTGGATAACTTTAAGCAAAGAGGTAACTAGCACTGAAGGCTTTTTGAAAAGCTGTGTGGAACACTTCTACTTTAGAGGTTTCTATTTAAAAGAATTTGCCATATAATGAGAGAGACAATACCTTAACTAGACATTTTATGCCACCATCTAAACCCTCCATTGCCATGAATGGGTTACATTATATTAGCTTGTTGGCCAAAAGGGTGCCATAGGCTGTCCCCCAAACTTCATATGCCATTGCCAAGGCTATTATTACTGTTCTCCCTCAACAACCTGATAGTAAGGTCTTCTTGCTGACACCATTTATGTTATTGAACATGGAGATACCTAGTTGGTACCCAGCTAGAAGCTTCACTGTACTGACTGCCATTCACAATGCTGCAAAGTGTTTTGCATGGCCTGGAGGAAAGAAATGATTAAAAAAGAAAATCAAAACAAAATTAACCACAGAAAAAGTTCTTCACATTTTATATGGAACATATTTTAATGAATCACCATGTCTTGATCACAATGGGACCCCAAGGAATGTCTGTCTTGTAGAGAACATTTCATGTTTGCCCTAAGGAATTTTTGGTCCCTTAGTAATTTTGGATATTCAGGAATAATTGAGATTCATTTGAGCAGTTGCCGTATTTCTTTCAATCTTAAATAGAAAAATCTACAATGGGGGATTTCCATTTTTCTTCTTTCTGTTATTTTATTTAATTTTTTCCAGACTTCACCAATCATGTATTTTGCTATCTAGAGAAATGACCTGTGATACTTCTCATGTTATGATGATTGTTTCTGAATTTATTTAGTCTTGGTAAATTACCATATTTCAAACTTGTACTTTCATGTCTATCTCCAGATTGAATGAAACATTTAACCAAAATATCACTCCTAACTTCTACTGTGACAACCCCACAATTTAGTCAGCCCTTAGGCTAGTGTCATTAAGGTTTTGGTGCTTGTGTTTCCCTCTGTCCCTTTTATAAAAAGACTTACTTAATCCTCTCTTGCAGTGTATTTCTTTCTCTCCCTTCCCCCTTTCTCCCTCCCTCTTCCCTCTCTCCCTCCCTTCCTCCCTTCCTTCCTTCCTTCCTTTCTGTTTATGGAAACTTCTCTGTGTATTACTCTTACTTCAGATACCTTCTTTTCCCCCATATTTTCTTCCCCATCAATGATGATTTCCTTCATTCCCTCATCACTTCCTGTCTCTCATCTTTACTTCTGTTTCCATTGCTGTAATTGCCTCTGCAACTAAGGCTATTTCCATCTCTCTAGTGCTAGTAATCTTCCCAAGTACTCTCTGGCCATATTAATCTTCTAGGTATTGCAGATGTTTCAATTTTGTGCCACAAAATAAAAAAAAAACTTTTAATGGCTCCCAATGACATTCCAAAATGAAGAGAACCCAGGTTTTAGAATTACAGACCTTAGAATGCACTGTTACAGAATTTCCTATGATTTAAGTCTATGTTACAGGCGTGTGGATATTCTCCATATTTTCAGAAAACCAGAGTGGCATTCAGGGAAGATAAAAGTTGTTTTTTTTTTTTTAACTTTTGAGCTTAGTAATTGTCATCTGGAATTCACTTTGATGGTCTCCAGAGGCACCTGTGGCTCTACATGCCTTATGAATGTTGCCCTGCTCACATTCTTGTCTATAAGTAAAAACATTGACATTATATAAGTCTTTGTCTGTGGGGGCAAATATTCTGTATAGTATTCAGTATGTATTCTTAGAGAACTGAATAAGGGTGTTCAATTACCCATTCTTTTATACATATGTATAAAGCCCCTATGCACATATCAGGTTTAATTGCTTTAAGTGCTTCAGAAGTAGCTCTGAAGAAAACAGCCATATCCCTTTATGTTATGGACTTAGATTAAGAAGCATGTGTGTAACAATAGCTCTTTCCACCAACTGCCCTGAGTTCCACCCCCATGTTAGGGTCCCCAAATAAACACATAGAGATTAATATTAGTTACAATGCTTCTGGCCAATGACTAGGAGTTTTTATTTGCTAGCTCTGTCTTAAGTATCAACCACAACCATTAATATATATATTCTTATTTTATTTTATTTTATTTTATTAGTTCAAATTAGGAACAAGCTTGCTTCACATGTCAATCCCTTCTCCCTCTCCCTCTCCCTCTCCTCCCTTGCAACATCTCACCAGCCCCTAGCCATCCCCTCTCCACTCCCCAGGCAGGGTAAGGCCCTCAAAAGGGGCTCCCCAGAGTCTACCACATCATCCTGGGCCAGGCATAGGACTTCCCCATGTGTCCAGGCCAAGAGAGCATCCCTTCACAAGGGATGGGCTCTCAAAATCCCTTCTTTTTTAAGACCCTACATATTAAAAACAGTGCATTACCCCTGTATAAATGGAAAAAATTAAGTTCAACATTTCTAGACCAATATGCCTTTTAATTTTTGTACAATGACAACTCAACACAGTAAACTGGGATACTTTTTTTCCAAAGTTGACAGCACATCTAAATTTCCAAAAATTCAAATTCAATATATATATATATATATATATATATATATATATATATATATATATAATGGCAGTATGTTATGCATCAATAGCAGCAACAGCTTTTCCAGGTTCTGCAGTCATTTGAACAAAATTGTAGAGACATCCAGCACTCTCCATTTAAAAAAAAAAGTAAAAAACAAAATCACAGAAAAACATCGCAGTTCTGTTACTCTTGTGGTACCTGGCACCATTTTTTAAAATTAGCTTCTTATCATCATCTGGAAGGAAACCATTCTGAGCAACATCATTAAAAAACAGCTCTGATAAAGCATGGCCACTACTATGTATCATAAAGCTGGTCCACATATGAGTGAGTACATATCATGTTTGTCTTTTTGTGATTGGGTTACCTCATTCAGAATGGTTTCTTTGAGTTCCATCCATTTTCCTGCAAATTTCAAGATGCCATTGTTTTTTATTCTGCTGAGTAGTACTCCATTGTGCAATGTACCACATTTTCTCTATCCATTCTTTGGTTGAGGGACATCTAGGCTGCTTTCAGTTTCTGGCTATTACAAATATTGTTGCTATGAACATGGTTGAACAGATGTCCATGTTATATGAATGTGCTTCTTTTGGGTATATGCCTAGGAGTGGAATTGCTGGATCTTGTGGTAGACTCATTCCCATTTTCTTGAGGAGTCACCATACTGATTTCCACAGTGGCTGTACAAGTTGGCACTCTCACCAGCAGTGGAGGAATGTTCCTCTTTCTCTGCATCCTCTCCAGTATAAACTGTCATTGGTATTTTTGATTTTAGCCATTCTGACAGGAGTAAGATGGTATCTCAGAGATGTTTTGATTTGCATTTCCCTGATAGCTAAGGATGTTTAACACTTTCTCATGTGTCTTTCAGTCATTTTAGATTCCTCTATTGAGAATTGTCTATTTAGTTCTGTGCCCCATTTTTCAATTGGATTGTTTGTTGTTTTCAAGAATAGCTTCTTGAGTTCTTTGTATATTTTGGAGATCAGCCCTCTGTCAGATGTGGGTTTGGTGAATATCTTTTCCCAATCTGTGGGCTGTCATTTTGTCTTGCTGACTATGTCCTTTGCCTTACAGAAGCTTGTCAGTTTCAGGAGGTCCCATTTATTAATTGTTGATCTCAGTGTCTGCGCTACTGGTATTATGTTCAGGAAGCAGTCTCCTGTACCGATTAATTCAAGGGTATTTCCCACTTTATCTTCTAGTAGGTTCAGTGTGGCTGAGGTCTTTGATCCATTTGGACTTAAGTTTTGTGCAGGGCGAAGGGCTTGGGTCTATCTGTAGTCTTCTACTTGTTTGCATCCAGTTATGCCAGCACCATTTGTTGAAGATGTTCTCTTTGTTCCAGCATATATATTTGGATTGTTTGTTAAATATCAGATGTTTGTAGGTGTGTAGGTTAATTTCAGGGTTTTCAACTCTATTTCATTGGTCTACCTGTCTATTATTGTGCCAATACCAAGCTGTTTTCAGGACTATATCTCTGTAATAGAGCTTAAAGTTAGGGATGGTGATGCCTCCAGAAGTTCCTCTATTGTACAGGGTTGCTCTGGCTATCCTGGGTCTTTTGTTTCTCCATATAAAGTTGAGAATTGTTCTTTCAAGGTCAGTGAAGAAATGTGTTGGGATTTTGATGGGGATTGCATTGAATCTGCAGATTGCTTTTTGTAAGATTGCCATTTTTACTATGTTGATCCTGCCTATCCAAGAGCATGGGAGATCTTTCCAATTTTGGGTATCTTCTTTAATTTCTTTCTTTAGAGACTCAAAATTCTTATGGAATAGGTCTTTCACTGTTTTGGTTAGTGTTACTCCAAGGTGTTTTATGTTGTTTGTGGCAATTGTAAAGGGTGCTGCTGCTCTGCTTTCTTTCTCCAGCAATGTGTCATCTGCATATAGTAGGGCTACAAATTTTTTTTAGTTAATCTTGTATCCTGCCACTTTGCTGAAGGTGTTTATCAGCTGTAGGAGTTCCCTGGTAGAGTATTTTGGGTCACTTATGTAGACTATCATATCATCTGCAAATAGTGAGAGTTTGACTTCTTCCTTTCTGATTTGTATTCCCTTACTCTCCTTTTGTTGTCATATTGCTCTAGCTAGAACTTGAAGTACAATATTGAAGAAGTATGGAGAGAGTGGACAGCCTTGTCTTGTATGTGATTTTAGAGGAATTGCATTGAATTTCTCTCCATTTAATTTGATGTTGGCTGTTGGCTTGCTGTATATTGCTTTTATTATGTTGAGGTATGTTCCTGTTATCCCTGATTTCTCCAGGACCTTTATCATCAAGGGGTGTGGGGTTTTGTCAAAGGCTTTTTCAGTGTCTAGTGAGATGATCATGTAATTTTTTTCTCAGTTTGTTTTATGGTGGATTACATTGATGGATTTTAGTATGTTGAACCATCCTTGCATCCCTGGGATGAAGCCTACTTGATCGGGATGGGTGATTTCTCTGATGTGTTCGTGGATTCGATTTGCCAATATTTTATTGAGAATTTTTGCATCAATGTTCATGAGGTATATTGGTCTGTAGTTCTCTTTCTTAGTTGTGTCTTTGTGTGGCTTGGGTATCAAGTTATTGTGGCCTCATAAAAAGAGTTTGGTAATGACCCTTCTGCTTCCATTGTGTTGAATACTTTGAGGAGAATTGGTATTAGCTGTACTTTGAATTTCTGGTAGAATTCTGCACTGAAGCCATCTGGCCCTGGGCTTTTTTTAGTTGGGAGACTTCTAATGACTGCTTCAATTTCATTAGGTGTTATAGGTCTATTTAAGTTGCTTATCTGTTCTTGATTTAATTTTGGAAAGTGAAATCTGTTCAGAAAATTGTCCATTTCCTTTAGATTTTCAAATTTTGAGGAATATAGGTTTTCAAAGTATGACCTGATGATTCTCTGGATTTCCACTGTGTCTGTTGTTATGATCCCCTTTTCATTCCTAATTTTATTAATTTGCATGTTCACTCTTTGTTGTTGGGTAAGTTTGGATAATGGTTTGTCTATGTTGTTGATTTTCTCAAAGAACCAACTTTTTGTTATATTGATTCTTTGTATTGTTCTCCTAGTTTCCATTTTATTGATTTCAGTACTCAGTTTGATTATTTCCTGGCATCTGCTCCTCTGGGGTGTATTGGCTTCTTTGTTTTCTAAAGCTTTCAGTTGTGCTGTTAATTCTCTAATGTGTGTATTCTCCTGTTTCTTCATGTGGGCTTTTAGCGCTATGAATTTTCCTCTTAGCACTGCTTTCAGAGTATTTAATAGGTTTGTATATGTGGTGTCCCCATTCTCATTGAATTCTAGGAAATCTTTAATTTCTTTTTTTATTTCTTCCTGGACCCATGAATTGTGCAATTGGGTGTTACTTAATTTCCATGAGTTTGTTGTTTTTCTGTAGTTCTTGTTGTTGTTGAATTCTAATTTTAAAGCATGGTGGTCTGATAAGACATAGGGGGTTATTTCAAGTATTTTGTACTTGTTGAGGTTTGCTATGTTGCCAAGTATGTGGTCGATTTTACAGAAGGTTCCATGTGACGCTGAGAAGAAGATAAATTGTTTTGTATTTGGGTGGAATATTCTATAGATATCTGTTAATCCAATTGTGCCATAACTTCTATCAGATCTTTTGCTTCTTTGTTAAGTTTCTGCCTGGTGTTTCTGTCCAGTGGTGAGAGTGGGGTGTTGAAATCTCCCACTATAGGTGTGTGAGGTTTTATGTGTGATTTGAGTTTTAGTAATGTTTCTTTTACAAACATTGATGCCTTTGTATTTGGGGCATAAATGTTCAGAATTGAGACTTCATCCTGATGGATTTCTCTTATGATGAGTAGGAAATGACCTTCTTCATCTCTTTTGACTGATTTTAGTTTAAAGTCCAATTTATTGGATATTAAGATTGCTAACCCCACTTGTTTCGTAAGTCCGTTTGATTGGAAGTTCTTTTCCCAACCTTTAATGCTTAGGTACCATCTGTCTTTGAGGTTGAGGTGAGTTTCTTGTATGCAGCAGAAGGAAGGATTCTGTCTTCTTATCCATTCTGCTAATCTGTGTCTTTTTATAGGGGAGTTAATACCATTAATGTTGATTGATATTAATGACCATTGATTATTGTTAATTCTTGTTTGTTTTTGATTTGGTGATGGTGTCGAGATTATGTGTGGGATTCTATCCATTTTTTTCTTTTGAGTATTGGTAAATTGGGATTATCTATTGCCTATGTTTTTTTCTGGTTGTAGTTTACTTCACTGGGTTGCAGTTTACCTTCCAGTGCTTTCTGTAGGGCTAGATTGGTGGATATGTATTGTTTGAATCTGGTTTTGTCATGGAATATCTTGTTTTCTCCATCTATAATGATTGAAAGCTTTTCTGGGTATATATAGTAGTCTGGCCTGGCATCCATGGTCTCTTTGTGTAGGTAGAATATCTATTCAGGACCTTCTGGCTTTCAGAGTTTCCATGGAAAAGTCAGGTGTGATTCTGATAGGTTTGCCTTTATAGGTTACTTGACCTTTTTCCTTTGCTGCTCTTAATATTTTCTCTTTGTTGTGTATGTTTGGTGTTTTGATTATTATGTGGCAAGGTGACCTTTTTTTGGTTCAGTCTATTTGGTGTTCTGTAGGCATCTTGTATTTTCATTGGTATGTCTTTCTTTAGGTTGGGAAAGTTTTCTTCTATGATTTTGTTGAGTATCTTTTCTGTGCCTTTGAGTTGGATTTCTTCACCTTCTTCTATACCTATTATTCTTAGGTTTGGTCTTTTCACTGTATCCCATATTTCCTGGATATTTTGTGATAGGAATTTGTTGGACTTAAGATTTTCTTTGGTTGATGCATCTATTTCCACTAGTGTGTCTTCAACTCCTGAGATTCTCTTTTCCATCTCTTGTATTCTGTTGGTTATGCTTACATCTGTAGTTCCTGATCGTTTACCCAGCTTTTCTATTTCCAGCATTCCCTCAGATTGTTCTTTCTTTATTGTCTCTATTTCAGTTTTTAGGTCTTGAACTGTTTCCTTGAGAGGTTTGTTGATATCTTGTATTTTTTGGTTTGTTTTGTCCTCAATTTCTTTAAGAGATTTTCTAATGTCCTCTTTGAGATCCTCTATCATTTTCCTGAAGATGTTTTTAAGGTCATTCTCTTCTGGTTCATCTGCATCGTGATGTTGAGGTCTACTGGTGTATGGTTCCTAGTCTCCTGTGGTGTCATATTGTGTTTTCTGTTGTGGATGTGCTTTCACCGTGTCCTCTTGTCATCCTTTCTTCTGTGGGTGTAGCAAGTGTTTCTTGTTCTCCTGGTGGGTGTGGGATCACGGTTCCCTTCTGGTAGATGCAAACAGATCCAATACTCTGATGTCAGTCCTCTTCTCATGAATGGAGATGTCACTGTTACCCGGGTGTTGACAGTGTTTGGGCATGCCCGGTCCTGCCAGCCGGCAGTTGGAGGCAGAGCTGTCACCAGGCCTCGGGGTGTGGGATCCTGCTGCAGAACTCTGTCTGGCATGCAGGTCGCTTCCCTCAGATGACTCTGAGCAGCGACGATGACAAACCGGAACTAGAAATCTTTCCTAGCCTACCTGGGCCTGCGGATGGAGGCCGGGCTGCCTCTGGGTGTTCGGTGTTCGGAACCCGCCGCCACTGCCGAACTGGTTCCAGCATGCAGGTCGCTAGTCTCAGATGACTCTGAGCAGCCACCATCTAATCTATAAATTTTATAAAGATTTATCTGATAGAGGATGCCAGCGGCATGCATCCTCTCTTCCTCAGGTCACACGGCGACTCCCCTTTTTACTACATTTCCCAGAATCCTCCTTATCTCCTAGTACCACCTAACTTGATTCACTACTGGCAACAGTGCCTTATTTATCAACCAATAAGACAAACATATACACAGAAGGATTTCCCCCATCACATGTGTGATATGTATGAAGGCAGGCATTATAAACAAGAATATACCTTAAAATAAGAATATAAGATTTCATCTAGTGAAGAAAAGTATGGAGAATCCATAGTATATGGGACAGGTTTTCATGGTTTCTACTTGGAGAACACCCAGATTGGCAGGAATAAACTGTAGGTAATACTGGAGCACAGGTGACGTGAAGGAAGAATGGGGAATAACAAAGCAGGAAGGATTGGGTCAGGTAGGAGATGGGTGGGCAGAGTAGAGGATAGAACTTGAGGAGAGATAACTAAGACTAAAGACCTTTAAGAAAGTCATGTGTAAAGTACTATTGTACAAGCTTCTTAAAATAGTTTCATGTCTAAAATGACTTTAAACTGAAATAATCTTATCATTTGGAGACAGTGTTTCTACTAGATACCACAGGCTATCAAATAAAAACCTAGAACCAGGAATGAGATACCTTACAGAGTTGTTAGCCAATTTTGTCCCATAGATTCCTTAATATCACAGGCTACTGCCACTGGTCTTGATTATTGCCAAACTTGATGATTATATCCTATTTCAGAATATGGTGATATATTATTTAATATTTATTGAAGTTTGCCTGGGGATTCAGAAAGCTAAGTCAGCTACAAGTCATAGAAGCTAGGCATACTCTAATTCCAGCAGCCAGAAGCTAGGAAGTAGTGGTACACATCTTTAATCTAAGGGTTCAGGATTAAGAGGTAGACGTATCTCTCTGAGTTCAAGGCCACCCAGGGATACACAGGATTGAATCAGTCTAAAAGAATAACATATCACATGCCTTTAATTCCAGCACTAGAGGGGTATAAAAGATAGAAACAGGGTCTTCAGTACTGAGTAGGAATATTCATTCTCCATCCACACCAAAGATAGGAGCATTCATTCTACAGCCATGCTGAGGAGAGGCAGCAGGATCAGCCCATTCAGTCTGAGGTAGTGGTAAGAGCTAGTGGCCCTGCTACTTTGCTTTTCTGTTCTATAGCTTGAAGTTTGAACCCCAATATCTGTGTCTTTTATTTGTCACATTACATCAGAAGACACCATACATTCAAGTCACAAGATGGAGAAGTAAAGCTTGTGTCTATCTAAATTGGCTTCCCTATTATAGTGACATGTACTTTTTGTACTTTTTTTTATTTCTATTTATTTTTTATATTTATTTTTTATTTGTAATTTCAATCATGAAAACATGTGGACATAGATCATATACGACTACATAAAATTCTAAAGTCTGATATACTAACTCAAACACACAGACCTGAAAAGAAGGTGTGATAAATTTACTTGCATTATATGAAGTCATCACAAGCATTAATTTCCCTCAGCATGATTCAAAGCATGACGAGAAACTAATCCTTCCCTGATAGCTGTCTCTCAACTGTTCTGTATAGTTAAAGATATAGCAGTATGTATCATTATTTGAAAGTGGGTTGTGTTTTATATAAGAATTTGTTAGATAAAAGTGCCATTGTCCAGCTTTTATAGTGCTATGCATGCTCTCAGAGGAGTAGTAATAACTAATTTCACTCAGCTTTGACTCCTAAGAGATATAGTAAGGGCTGATCTGGCAGTACATACCCTATAGTACAATATTGCTAGTGTTGTGGGAGCAAACAATCACTTTCAGATTGGATTTCAGGCTTGGCCACAGAGAGTACTCATTCTTAGTATGGTTTTGGGGCCTGAGACTAAATAGGTCATAGGTTCTAGAGAAATACCTATGATTATTTCTGCTATGGATATAGTATTAGCATGAACCCTAATGAATTTCCCATATATATTATACCCATATATCAATTCATCTCTCTACCTTCATCAGAGGTGCTTCTTTTGGCAGTAGATGGCAATTGACACAGACCTCCAAACTAGTCAACACGTAGATAATTTAGAGACTGAGAGTGCTCAGTCCTCCATGGGACCTCCACACTATACCCTTTCTCTCAAGACGCAGAGACATAAAAGAAGAAGAACTGGAAAAGACTGTATGAGCCACAGTGGTAGATGATTACACAGAAATTATGTTTTCAGGATCAATATGTTCAGTGCTCAAATGCACTCACAGTGGTTGTAACAGTTTGCAAATATAGAAAGATCAAGCCCACCAAAATCCAAGCATGCAGGGAAGATATGGTGATGAAGTTGCACCTCTGACTCAGGAACTGTTGGTAGATGGTTACTGGTATAAACATAGTAATTTTTCTTCAAGGACGTGCCCCTGAAGGGCTACCAAGCCCCATAGATATCCTTACACTCATATACATACTGGCAGTGCTGAGTGGACTCTGTGATAAAAAAACAGTAGGAGAAGAGAAGAGATGAAGCTGGGAGGGAATAGTGTCAGGATGATGGGAGAACTGTAGAGAAAGGAATCAGAATCAGAATGATTTTGATCAAAACATTTTATATATGTGAATATAACATTTTAAAACAATAACAAAACAAAATAATAGTAAATCTCCAATAAATCTACATCATCACTATTGAACTAGTTTGTAAGCACCATGGCAACAAAGCTTGATCTCTGAGGGAAATAGCTGGAAAACAAAAGCTTTCATTTTTACTCAGGCCCCTAGGATTGCAAACTCATAAAATCCTCTTGGGTCATTACCAGGTAGCCCTTGTGATATCAGTAGATGCTATTTTCCAACCTCTGGGTGAGAGAGCACATCTGGACAAAGCCAAAGCCTGAAATCATGATCCATACTCATGGCTTCTCAGAATCTACAGGAATGAGAGCTTTGGCTTCTCCATTTGAAAGTCAATTTCCCTTATCACCATATAGCCAAATTTAGTGACAATAGAAAGCATTTTTTTCCTGGGTCTATACTTTACAGTTCATCAGTGCTACTTGTTCTTGTCCTTCTGTGAGAGTAGAGAAGAGATAGTGAAGTGACTTGTGAGTTCCCCATGGACAGAGGTAAGGGTTAAACTGGATGCTTCTTTTGTTTTGGATTTTTTGTTTTTGTTTCTGTTGCTTTTTTTCCTTAAACTACCTCTGAGCAATGCAGTGGGTCTTTGATGTGCCTTGTATCTTCTTTTTTGAGATGACCACTGAGACTGAATTGGGAAAGAGATTTGTCAAGGTAGAAGCAGAACAGAGATGGTACAGAACCAAAAATGGTCATGGATGCCCTGAATGTTTTCCCAAGGAAATGGCCTTTTATATAGCTATATTCATTTCTGTATGTTAACTGTCATAAAATGTAGAAAACAGAGGCACAGAGAAATGTGAGCTTAACTTTATCCTTCCATTGTGGCTCTAAGTCTCATTTTAATGCGGTATTTTGGAGAGGGCTGAGATTTCATCTTAATGTTACTATTATTACTGTTGTCACAGATAAGACCCAGAGAAGAATGGCCCCAGGTAATGACTCTTCAGTGAAGGAGTTCATCCTGCTGGGCTTGACACAGCAGCCAGAGCTCCAGCTGCCCCTCTTCTTCCTCTTCTTGGCAATCTATGTGGTCTCCATGGTGGGGAACCTGGGCTTGATCGTTCTGATTGTTCTGAACCCTCATCTGCACACCCCCATGTACTACTTTCTCTTCAACCTTTCCTTCACAGATCTCTGCTACTCCTCTGTCATAACCCCCAAAATGCTGGTGAGTTTTGTGAAGCAGAACATTATCTCCCATGCTGAGTGCATGACTCAGCTCTTCTTTTTTGCCTTCTTTGTTATTGATGAATGCTACATTTTGACAGCCATGGCCTATGACAGATATGCTGCCATCTGTAAGCCCCTGCTTTACAAGGTCACCATGTCTTATCAGATCTGCCACTTAATGACAGTGGGTGTGTATGCGATGGGGTTTGTGGGTGCAATGGCCCACATAGTTTGCATGCTGAGACTGACTTTTTGTGACAACAACATCATCAATCACTACATGTGTGACATACCCCCTCTCCTGAAGCTCTCCTGCACAAGTACTGCCATTAATGAGCTGGTGGTTTTTATTGTTGTGGGTGTCAATGTCACAGTGCCCAGCCTGACTATCTTCTTTTCTTACACCTTGATCCTTTACAACATTCTTGGTATCCATTCTGCAGAGGGTAGATCAAAAGCCTTCAGTACCTGTGGTTCCCATGTAATCGCTGTTTCTTTTTTCTTTGGATCTATAGTCTTCATGTATCTTAAACCTTCTAATGTGTCTGGGGATGAAGATAAAGTATCTACCATTTTTTATACCATTGTGGGCCCAATGCTGAATCCTTTCATCTACAGTATAAGGAATAAGGATGTCCACATTGCACTGAGGAAAACTTTGAAGAAAACATGTTTGTCTAAGTAGAATCAGTAATTGTTATGGAAGTAAATCTTAGGACATGTGAGGTTTTCAGTTAGAGAGAGGACTGTCTGGAGTCCTCTCATTGGCAGAGCATTTGCTCTCATTCATAAGTCCCTGGGTTTGACCCACAGTGTTGCAAACAACAATAAAAACAACTAAAATAACACAAATATCCCCAAACCTATGGTGGAAAGGTTTAGAATCAAAATTATTTAATATTATGCAAAGTCAAGACAGTTATCAAGGAAATTTCAGAAGTAGAGGCAATGAAGGAGCATTAGTCCATTATCCCTTTAGGATATAGAGAACAGTTTATTCTGTAATTTCCCATGTGTCATTTTTTTCAGTGTTGAAAACTGAACAATCACATTTGTACAGTGAACTACCAGTATTGTACACTCTAGCCTTAGAAATCAGGAGGATTTAAGTACAAAACACTGGATGATATTATACTCAGAAATGGAAAGGTCAAGAGATTTTTAAATGTGCACCTTTTTTATTTTGTAGTGGGTGTGTGGGGTTGTATCCAGGCCCTCATGCATTCTAGGTATGTGTTGTTCCACTGATCTGCATCTTTAGCATCACCACGACTAGGGGACATCCAGAAGTTTTATATGACTGTGCCCCTGAAATACTGATTTAGTGGTCTTAGAGACACTGGCTCACTATAGTAAATCTCTGAGAAGATTTCTTGGAGATTGCATTTGAAAGGTTCCTTTGTTTTCTAGAGGTTCACGTATGAAGGGAAACACCTTTTTACTGTGTTCTTCTCTCTCCAATCTTAATTCAATTTAGTAAGGCAAAGATCATGAGTCTATTATGATTCTAGTACTCCCAAACTAAAAGTGAAATAGTAATCTTAGTCATTCAGGATAAAGGGAACTTATATTGGGTTTTCCATTCATGGACCTGGAGGACAGGCATGGGAATATAAGGGTATGCTCTGTTTTCAGTGGGAAGAATTTGACTAAAAAGTTCACTTTGTGATGGCTAACATTATGTTTTAATTTTAAGCTACTGTGCTTAAGAGATCTATGAAATAAATTTGCCTCTAACCTGAAAGTTCCACTGGCCCAGCCAGAGATGGAATTTTGTGGTCCATTCCAGCATAATTTAAGGAATCTGTTGTTATCATAATGGTCACAATGTTAACTGCTGCTTCTGCTTTTGTAAAAAAAAAAAAAAAAAAAAGCTGCTTGCACAAGACAACAGGACACCTGTAAGACATGTTTGCAAAAAAAGCTGTGATTGCACTTAGGAAAAGATAAATGTGTGTACATAAATGGAATGCCACCTTCTGATTGCAGGATGTATGCCTACAAATAAACGAAATGTAACCTTATGCTTTTTTTGCCCTCATTGTACTGCATCATGGGAATCCTGAGTCCAGAGTATAGTCATAGCCAACCAGTGTCTGAATAAAAGTGTTTTCTTTGTTAGACATAAATTTGTCTTTGGTCATACTGGTGAGTCTGTGAGTGTCTCTAGATCCCTAAAAATTAATCATTTAACCATGGATAGAGTAATTCTGTCTTTTCCTCAAAAAATTATATAATCTTAATTTATTAGCAGTTAATTCTTTCTCTTTAGGAATAATTTTACTCTTATAATGTCTTAGATTTTCATATATAATGATGGACTTTGTTGGAGGACTAAAAATAGACACAGAATGTTTTCTATTTTAGACACCAAGGTTTCTAGGATTTGGTCAAATATTAAAAATACAGCTGTGAAGAAAGGTGAAGATACTATGATATCAGAAATGTACAGACTAGTCAGGTGGTTAAATAAATAATTTTTGTGTCTGTGAGTTTGTGTCAGACAAATGATATACACTGTCTTGAACAAATCTAATTGTGCTGAGAATAACTGTTTTATCTTGGCTTGGCTCTTCTTGAGGATATAGCTGATGAACTGACTGATGGTAGGGTATCCACAGAACATCTAAGCATAGGTATAAGCTAAGCATAGCAGTTGATGAAGGAACAATCTTGATGATGATGAGGAATTGTTATGGGAAACAGGTGAATGCTATGGAAGAGGCATTTAAATATATTTGCACATATTTAAAGGGCAAGGACTTATAAAGTGACATAAATTGTTCACTTGTAAGACAAGTTGCACAAATTCCAGCCTCTCAGAGAAAGAATAGATTATTTTGGAAAGGGCATCTGAAGACTGCATTCTTACAGATGAAAGTAAATGAAGAAGAGAAAGCTGTTCATAGAACACTGTTCATTGCCATTATACTGGTCACTGCAGGATGCTGATCTGTCATAGATTATTTGTGTCTACTCCACATAAGAATTGTGATGAGCAACAGAAGGTCAGAACGACCTTGGTGACTGAAGTAACATGCCTCATGTTTGCCCGGGTAAAGAGTTTTGTGATCTCATTCTTGTGAAATTGTAAGTTTTCATTCTCAATGTATTTAGCCTACTGATCTAATCTGAGCACTTAATATTTTCACATACTTGTTTATTATTTCTTTGGGTGGAGAACATTTGAACACATAACTTCTGATAGAATAGATTTTAGTGCCCATTCTAATCCTCATTTACAGCTTCAGGAATAAGGATTCAAACTTGCTGGAAGAGAACCATGCAGAGTCTCATCAACTGATTTATAGAGAAGTGTTTCTCTTAGATCTGTTTCTAACTATCTGCTGTTCCCGTTTCATTTTTTTGTTTGTTGCTTTGATTACCAACTTTTATTTTTTCCTTATTTTCATGTTTCTGCAGTGTCAACAGTTTTCTATAATATCCCTTTCCTTCCACTGTGTAGTGTTACTTGTATGCAACCATTCTTTGTATGGTGGTATTCACAGGTTCATTGTTTTAAACACTGTGTGCATTGCCTATATTAGCATAAAGACCATTTTACTTAAGGACAACACCCCATCCTACTCTCTCTTGCATATCTTCTGTTTCCAAGAAAACTCTTGGGTTTGTGTTTTTTATCTTAAATTGATTCCTTTCCTGATCTTTTGTAATAATTTTGTATCTGCATTTTCTTATTTGATGGGTTTATTTTCCACATAGTCATCAGCTTAGATAAGAGTTGACATAATTGTCAAAATTTCAGTAACTTTTAGGTTACTTTGCTAGCAGTTCCTTTTAAAATATTTATGCCATGTTTAATTATTTTTCATCTACATTTTTGGCATGTATCTAAAAAAATCACATAGGCAATATCACATGGAGTAAAACATTGGAGTCATATTGAATAAATAAAATGCATATATATTTGCCATTGTTATGCCAAAAGTAATGGCTTTTACTATCTACCGAGTTATTGAGTGCTTGACACCATTTTAAGAACTTCAAAAAACTCCCTTAAATCCACAATGCTACTGTTATTGCCTCTTTTTTTACAACAAGGAAATTGAAACACAGAGAAGTTAATGTATTTGTTATCTATATCTATCTGCGAAGTGGCATATCTAGATTTGATCAAGGAGAAAATGGAAGCACTTTGCTGTAGAGTTCATTCCCCTAACTACCACATATATTACTTAGAGGAGGTGGGACTTACTTCAGGAAGTCATTAGCAAGTTGCCAGCAGTTTGTACTCAAGAACTTTAGCTCCAAGTCTGTAATGGAGTTGTGTAAATCAGGTTTTACTTTTATGGTTATTTGAGCATTTATTAGATTAACTTCTCTGCCAATTTTTTCAGATGCCACAATTATGACAACAGATCAGCAAACTGATATTTATCAAGAGTATATTTGGAGTTGTTCCTTCTTGTGCCTGACATGTGAACTGTACCTATGAATTTTTTAACGTTATATCCATTCTTGTTTAGAGAACTCCCATTTTCCCTGTCACATGGATATTCTTAGTTTTAAAAAAATGATGCTTACTTCTGAGTAACTGAACCATAGCTGGGCTTAAGCCTTATTGATACAGTGCTTGCATGCTCTTGTTTATGGGTTTGACTCACTGGACCAGAAATAACCCTCCTCTCTTTCTTTCCCTTCCTCCCTTCCTTCTTCTCTTCTTCCCTATGTATTGCTATCTTTTTGCTATGGTATCTCTGTCATAAAGAAGTGAAATAATTAAGTAATGCTGGCATTTAAAAAGTAACCTTAAATACAAAAAAAAAACGTTTTGTGAGCTTTAAAGGCCACACAAATAATAATTCAGAAGTTAACCTAATGTTCATATTATATATGATGAGTGAATAGAAGGAAAGAAAATTAATTCAAAAGAAACAGCAAGAATTTCTGGAGAATTATTTCACAATGATTCAAAAATGAAGAAGTCTATGAGAATATGGATTTAGTCAAGATGTCTTTAGCAGAGAACTCATCTACAGGGTTTGATGGCCAAATAGAAAAATATACATTTCCTTACAGAAGTCTCATATTAAAGTGCACATATCATTTCTTATTTATTATAATTTGTGACTGGTTTTTGGGCATCATGTTATATAGGAGTTTAGTTAAGCTTTCATGGTGTGTCACGCCACTATTACTATAATGCAATATGTATTTTAAGAGGCCTCTTAGATTCTATCTCTTTATTTTTGAAATAAAATGATTTGTTTACAATATAAACAAGTAACAATTTGCATTGTACTGTACTGTCATTGGCAATACACCATTTTATTTACCATTAAATCTAAGACCATAAAAGAGAGAAAATATATGATGTTTGTCTTTCTTAGAATTAATTAATTAAAATTACTATGAGATATATCCAGTTTATTATAAATAACATAACTTCAGTCTTCATTATGGTTGAAAAAATCTATTATGTACATAAACTTTATCTTTACCCATTCTTTGGTTGTTAGACACCTACCTAGGTTGCTTCCATTATAAAGTTTTTTTTTTAAATCTTACATACCAACAACAGTTTCATCTCCCTCCTACAGTTCCCTCTACTCACCTCCCTTCTACCACCCCCTCATCCATTCTTCCTCTGTCTCCACTTAGAAGGGTTAAGGTATCCTATGGTATTCAAGAAAGCATGGCATATCAATTTGAGTCAGGACCAAGCTCATTCCCCTTGAATCAAGCAGAGCAGGCATCCCACCATAAGGGAATAGGTTCCAAAGAGCCAGCTCATGCATCAGGGACAGGTCCTGGTCCCAGTCCAGGGGGCCCCACAAACAGACCATGCTATACAGCTGTCACCCAGATGCAGAGGTCCTATGTCAGTCCCATGACAGCTCCCTAGTTGATGGTCCAGAATCTGTGAGCTCCCACAAACTCAAGTGTGCTCTCTCTGTGGATTTCCCTGTCATGATCTTGACCGTCCTGTGCTCATACAATCCTTTCTCCCTCTCTTCAACTGGACTCCTGGTGCTCAACCCAGTGCTTGGCTGTGGATTTCTGCATCTGCTTCCATCAGTTACTGGATAAAAGCTCAATGATGACAATTAGAATAGTCACCAATCTGATTACAGGAGAAGGCTAGTTCAGATACCCTATCCACTATTGCCATCAGTATTACATAGGGTCATCTTTGTGAGTTTGTGGTAATTCCCATGGCACCAGCTTTCTCCCTAAACCCATAATGGTCCCATCTATCAAGATATCTCTTTTATTGCTTTTTTTATTCTCCATACTGCCACCAACTCAACCACCCAATCCCTCATTTTCCATCCCTTTATTCCCTATCCTCTATTCTCATTCCCAGTTTATCTAGGACATCTCATCTATTTTTCTCTTCCCATGAGATCCATGTGTCCCTCTTAGGATCCTACTTGTTTCCTAGCATCTCTGGGGTTGTGGACTGTAGGCTGGTAATCCTTTGCTCTATGTCTAATATCCACTTATGAGTAAATACCATGTTTGTCTTTGTATGTCTGGATTACCTCACTCAGGATGGTTTCTTTTAGTTCCATCCATTTGCCTGTGAATTTCAAGATTTCATTGTTTTTTTCCCACTGAGTAGTACTCCATTGTGTAAATGTGCCACATTTTCTTTATACAGTCTTTGGTTGAGGGGCATCTAGGTTGCTTCTAGGTTCTAGCTATTACAAACAATGCTGCTCTGAACATAGTTAAACAGATGTTCTTATTGTATGAATGTGCATCCTTGGGATATATGCCTGAGAGTGGAATTGCTGGATCTTGAGGTAAACTGATTCCCATTTTCCTGGAAACCACAATACTGATTTCCAAAGTGGCTGTACAAGTTTGCACTCCCACCAGCAATGGAGGAGTGTTTCTCTTTCTCCACATCTTCTCCAGCATAAATTGTCATTGGTGTTTTGATTTTAGTCATTCTGACAGGAGTAAGATGGTATCTCAGAGTCATTTTGATGTGCATTTCCCTGATAGCTGTGTATGTTGAAGACTTTCCTAAGTGTATCTTGACCATTTGAGATTCTTTTGCTGAGAATCTAGGTGCCCCATTTTTTAAATTGGATTATTTTGTATTTTGATGTCTAGTCTCTTGAGTTCTTTATGTATTTTGGAGTTCAGCCCTTTGTCAGATGTAGGATTGGTGAAGATATTTTCCCATTCTGTAGGCTGTTGTTTTGTCCTATTGATAATGGCCTTTGCTTTACAGAAGCTTTTCAGTTTTAGGAGGTCCCATTTATCAAATGTTGATCTCAGTGTCTGTGCTACTGGTTTTATATTCAGGAAGTAGTCTCCTGTGCCAATGCATTCAAGGTAACTTCCCACTTTCTCTTCTGTCAGCTTCAGTGCAACTGGATTTCTGTTGAGGTATTTGATCCAATTGGAATTTAGTTTTCTGCATGGCAATAGACACAAATCTATTTGTATTCTTCTACATGTTGACATCCAGTTATGCCAGCACCATTTGTTGAAGATATTTTACTGTTTTCATTACATATTTTTGTTTCTTTGTCAAAAATCAGATGTTCATAGGCAGGTGGATTCATGTCAAGTTCTTGGATTCAATTCCATTGATCCACATGTCTTTTTATGCCAATAACAACACCCTTTACAATATTGAAAATAATATACAATATCTTGGGGTCACTCAAACAAGTGAAAGACCCATATGACAAGAATTTTAAGTCTTTGAAGAAAGAAATTGGGGAAGAGGTCAGAAAGTGGAAATATCTCCCATGATCATAGATCAGTAGAATTAACATAAGTAAACATAGCAATCTTACCAAGAACATTCTACAGATTCAGTGCAATCCCCATTATATCCCAACATAATTCTTCACAGACCTGGAAGGAACAATACTCAACTTCATATAGAAAAAAATAACCCAGGATAGCTAAAATATCCTTTACAGTAAAGGAACTTCTGGAGGTATCACGATCCATGACTTCAAGCTCCACTATCGAGCTATAGTAATAAAAACAGTTTTGTATTAGTATTTAGTTTTTTAAAATAATGTCTCTGTTATTTCAAGTTTTGGATGAATAGCAAAAATTTTTAGGACTGAGTCATTCAGTAGATCTACTGGTGATATAATGTTTATGATCTAATAAAGATTTCCTGGAGATCAGAATTCAGTTAGCCACAGCCATAGAAGCTGGACAGTGGAGGCATACATCCTTAATCCCAGGACTCAGGAGACAGAGGCAGATAGATTTCTATGAGTTCAAAGCCACCATGGGCTACCTAAGAGTGAATCAGTCTGAAAAAGAAACAGAGCATACACCCTTCATCCCAGCATTAGAAAGAATATAAGGAGCTCAGTGCAGTCTCAGGCAGCAGTCTGAGATTTAGTGAGGAGCAGTGCAGTCTGGAGATGCAATCTGAGGTTTGGTGGATCTTCCCTTTGATCTGAGTATTGGTAGAGCTGAGAGCTCTCTAGTGCCTTAGCTGTTTTGATTTTCTGATTGTCAGCTTCCGATATCTGTCTCTCTGTGTTACAATAAATCCTTTTGCCAAAAGCTGCCTGAGTCCCACCGCCATGTGTGTGCTTTATGCCAGCCGCCTGCCCGAGTTAGGCCCAAATGAATACACAGAGAGACTTGTATTAGTTACAATGCTGCTTGGCCAATGACTAGGAGTCTCATCTGTTAGCTCAGTCTCAATTATCATACGTCTATATATTTTATAAGACTTATCTTATCGGACGCCTTATTGGTGTCCCTCCTAGCTGGTGGATCACATCCTGCCGCTGGAGCAGGAGCCGAGGGGAAAAGAGGGCCCTTCCTGTTTCTCTTTCGCTTAAATATGAGTCTCCTTGCTATGTCACTTCCTGCCTGGATCAGCACTTCTCTACTACATTTCCCAGAATCCTCTTTGACTCCTAGTTCCGTCTAACTTGCTGTCTCATTGGCCAAACAGTATTTTATTCAATAATCAATAAGATAAACATACACAGTACATTCCCCATCATCTGTGTTTTTGTAATTTGTGCTACAGATCTACTACTAGTACCTTGAGAAACCTGTATACTGATTTTTATGTTAGATGAGTTTACTTTCCCACCAGCATTGTACAAAACTTCTTTTCAATCCACATCCTCCTCATCATTGCTGTCATCTGTTTTCTTGGTGGCTGACATTTTGAATGGGCTGAGTGGAAGCTCATTGTAGTGCATATATGTATTTTTTGGTGATCAGTGATTTTGAGAATTTAAAAATGTTTATTGGCCATTTTTTCTTTGTCAATTGACAGCTGTAAGTATATTTTATTGGACTTTTCATTGTTTTGTTTGGTTTCAGATGTTTAGTTTTCAAATTTTTTTATTATTTTTGTATATTCTAGATATTGATCCTAATGTATAGATACTAAATATTTTCTTCTATTCTTTGGCTGTCTCTTCACACTAATAATAGATTTTTTCATATGCAAATCTTTTTAGTACCATACAAATCTATTTTATGTTGTTTTCTGAGCATTTGGAAGCCTTTCTGAAAATCTATGTCTATGCCCATGTCTTGCACTATTTTCTCCATGATTTCCTCAATGATATCCAGATCTTATGTTATAGGTTTTTATATGCAGTTGTAACTAATTTTAGTACAGGTGAGGGATAGGCAATGAGGTTCATACTTTACACAGGTGGTATTTAGTTTGGTTAACTCTATTTGTTGAACTGGCTATCTATGTCAATTTACATCTTGGCATATCTAACACTGTTAGTGGGAGCAAGAACCTGTCACTAGATAGGTCTCAGGTCCTTGGGGATGACATATTACTATTATTCTGTTAAATGGACATATGTTAAAATGATGCTTAATAATTGTTGCTATATACATAGATCAGGGTATATATCAGCCCATGTCAGAGACTCTTCTTGCAGAAGATGACAGTTGATATAGAAATTCTCTACTGATTATCATGCAGAGAACAAGAGACTTTGTGATGCTCAATTACAAATGGGACATTGATCATATCCCTTCCCTCAGGTTCAGGGATGTTCACAGATTAGGGAGCAGATAGATTGTAAGAGCCTGAGGTGATAGTTGATAACTTTAAGAAAAGAGGTAACTAGTACTAAAGGCTTTTTGAAAAGCCCTGTAGAAACCTACTACTGTAGAAGTTTCCTAGTACAGATGAAAGGAAATTCAAAGGACTCACAACATAATGGGGGAGACAATACCTCAACTAGTCATTTCATGCCACCAACTAAAACCTCCGGTGCCATGAATAGGTTATATCATGTTAACTTGTTGGCTAAAAATGCCCTGCAGATCATCCCAACAAAATTCACATGCCATTGCCAAGGTTATTATTACTGCTCTCCTTCAATAAACTGACAGCAAGGCCTTATTTCTGATATCAATTGAACATGGAGATATCTAGTTGGTTCGCAGCTAGAAACTTCACTCCTGCTGACAAGAATTCCCAATGCTAGAAAATACTTTGCATGGGCTGGAAGAGAGAAATAAATTAAAAAGAAAATCAAAACAAACCAAACCAAAGAAAATTCTCAGCATTTTATATAGACTATATTTTAACCAATCACTGTTGAAAGGCATTGCTGGTTGGTAGACTGTGCAGTCTGCCATAGCATGGCAGCTTTCTGTAAGCTCTGTAACATGGAAACTTCCTCCCTCCCTCTTCAGCAAAGTTTCCTGCTCTCTACTTAGCCTTACTGGATGGTGTCCCAGGGCCTGAGGGTTGACCTTCTCTAAAAGCTGTCTATAAACCAGATGCTTGATTCATCTTTATCTTGACCTTTGGCACAGATTCCTGCTAAGAAGACTTATGCAACAAGCTCTGTTACAGGATTCTACTGCTTTTTGATAGGAATGTACCACTTGATGAAATTGGCCTTTATTCCCCAGGCTCCCAAATCCTATATGTTCCTTATCCTCTGTAATAAATCTGTCTTTGTATTTGTTCATTCTCATAGGCTGCATACAAAGCTTTCTGTTCCCCTTCCCTTCTTGAATTAATGGCTGATATGACAAGATGGGAGGAGAACCCCCACAAATCACCATGTCCTGATCACTGTTGAACCCCAGTGAATGTCTGTCCTGTGGTGCAAATTTAAAGCTTGCCCTGCAGAATTTTTGTGCCCTTAGTGATTTTGGAGAGCCTAGAGAAATTTTCCTCCTCCTCCTCTCTCTCTGTCTCCCACCTTTTCTTCTGTTCCTACTCATTGCCTGTTGCAATTGCTTCTGCAACTCACCTCACTTCCCACTCTCTACTGCTAGTCATTTTCTCCTGTACTCTCCGAGTACTGAAGTTTTAAAAATTTTGTGTCACAAACTTTAATGGCTCCCAATGACCTTTGAAAAGGAAGAGAACTTTGAGTTTGGCATTTAAGACCTTATAATGCCGCCCTATTGTAGATTATTCCTCTGATCTGAGAGTATGCTACAAGTGTGGGAAAAGACATTGTGCAATTTCAGCAAATCAGAGTAACATTCATGAATGGAAACTAGAGTTTCTTTTTTTATTCTTAGTAGCTCTGATCTGAGTTTCCTTTTGATGATCTCTGGGGTTGTCTGTGGCTCTACATGCCTTATGGATGTCACCCTGTCCACATAAGTAAAAGCATTTGCACTATATAAGTTTTGCCTGTGGGACAAATATTCTGTGTAGTATACAGTATGTATTCTTAGAGAACTGGGAAGGGACACTAATTTATTCATTCTTCCATATATATATTTATAGAGCACCCCTGCACATATCATGTTTAATTGCTTTAAGTGCTTCAGAAGTAGCTATGCAGAAAACAGCCACATTCCCTTGACATTAAAGACTTAGAATAAGAAGTACGTTATGATACTTATGGAAGAAAACATTATAAAGAAGAATGTAAGATTTCATTTTGTGATGGAAAGTATGGAGAGTCCATAGTATAAAGGACAGTTTTTCATGCTTTTCTAATGGAAAATACCCAGATTGGCAGGGATAAACTGTGGGTGACAATGGAGCACAGGTGATGTGAAGTAAGAGTGGGGAATAAGAGAGCAGAAAGGATTGGGTCAGGTAGGAGATGAGGGGGTGGAGCTTGAGGAGGGATAACTAAGATTAATGGTCTTTGAGAAAGTCATGTATAAACTGCTACTGTACAAGCTTCTCAAAATATTTTCATGTCTAAATAAGTTTAAATTGAAATAACTTATCATTTGGAGACAATGTTTCTACTAGACACCACAGGCTATCAAATAAAATCTAAATCATGAATGAGCTTCTTATTTTGGAGTTATTAGCCAATATATCCCATGTATCTCCCAATATCATAGGCTATTGCTACTACCTTGATTGTTGTCAAATTTGATGATTACACCCTATTACAGAAGACACTATTTATTCATGTCCCAACATGGAAAAATAAAGCTTACATCTATCTTGTAGCATATTGTCTAGCATTTTTAAGAAAAAACATTTCTATGTCTACATGTCATTTTTTGTACTTGTTTCTTTTATTCCTTGATAATTTCATACTGGAAACAATTAACTTAGATTGTGTCCACCAACATACAATTCCAATTTCCAAACACAAAGACCGGAAAAGTAGGTGTGATAATTTTACTTCCATTATACGAAGTCATCACAAGCATTAATTTCCACTAGCATGATTCAAAGACTGGTGCGAATCTAATCCTTTCCCTGATAGCTGTCTCTCAGATATTCTGTATGGTTAAAGACAGCAGTGCTTATCCTTATTTGAAAGTTGGTCGTGTCTTGTGTAAGAGTTTGGGATGTGAGTGTGGCATTGTCCAGTTTTTATAGTGCTAATAGATTATACATGCTGTCAAAGAAGAAATGTAACGATAAATTTCATTGAGGTGTGAATCATGAGAGCTACAGTTATGGCTAACCTGGTAGGACATACCCACTAGTGCAATATTGTCACCAGTGTTCTGGGAGTAATCAACCACCAACTGCTTTGGGATTAGATTTCAGGTTTGTTCCACAGACAAAATTCATTCCTAGCATAATTCTTGCTGCCATCTTCTGAGGCTAGATAGGTCACAGGCCTCACAGTCATTAGTACTGTTGTTCTTCTATGGATACAGCAGTAAACTGACTCCAAAGATTTGTGTGTCTCTCAACCTTCATCAGAGATGTTTCTTTTAGCAACAGATGGTGATTAACAGATATCTACATCTGGTCAACAGGTAGATAATAAGACTCTGTGAATGTTCAATCCTAAACAGGAACTCCACATCAACCCCTTTCCCCAAGTCTCAGGGATCATAAGGGAAGTAGTGGCTGAAGGATTATAAGAACCAGAAGTGATAGATGACTACATCAACAGAACATTTTCAGGATGTGCTCAAGGACCTCACACTGGTTACAACAGTACCCATAAGAACTGTGTAAAATCAAGTCTGATTTAAAAAAAATCCAAGAGTGGGGGAGAGAATGGTGATGAATTCTACCTCCAGCTGAGGATCTATTGGCAGTTGATGGCTACTGCAAGAAAAATGGTTCCTTTCAAGGATGCAGCCCCTGAAAGGCTACCTTACTCAAGTAGATGACTTTATACTCATATAATAAAGGTAGTTATGAGTGGAGTCAGATGGGTTAAAGATATTGAAAAGAAGGGATAAAGTTAAGATGGAATATGGTAGATGGGTGGAGAAAAGATGGAGGGGAGGAAATCAGGGATGAACTTCATTAAAACACATTGTGTTTATGTATAAAATTTTCAAACAATAAGAACAAAATAAAATGAGAGTGTATCCCTCCAATAAGCCAATGTCATTATTATTGAACTAGTTTTTAGGTATCAAAGCAACAAAGCCTGATCTCTGGAGAAATACTTGGTAATCACAAGCCTTTCAATTTTCACTCAGGTACCTAAGATTGCAAACTCATAAAACCCTCGTGGGTCATTATCCGGTGACTCTTGTGACAGAAGTAGATGTTATTTACCAACCTCTGGGATAGAGAAGACATTCTGGGAAAATGAAAATGATGAACTTTTATCACGGCTTTTTAGAACCTGGCTGAATGAAGGCTCTGGGTGACCCAATCCAAAATGAATTGCCTCATCATCAAAGCAAACCTAGTAAAAAGAGAAAAAAAAACATTTTTTTCTAGCTTATGCACCTTACAGCTCATCCATGTCATGTGTACTTGCTCCTCTGTGAGGGTAGAGTAGAAGAGTTCTTAGGGTGACTTGGGAGTTCCCCAGGCACAAAGGTAAGCAATGAATTCAATTCATCTCAACTCACCACTGAGCAATCCTGTGCATTATCTCTCTCTCTCTCTTTTTTTTTTTTTTGAGATGACCATTCAGCCTGAATTGGGAGGTGAATTGTTGAGGTAGAAGAACAGAGATGTTTCAAGGCAAGAATGGTCATCATTGCCTTTTGTAGTATTCTCAAAGAAATAGCCCTCCATATATTTATGGTTGTTTCTACATATGAACTCTAAAAAGGGAAAAAAGAGCCACAGAGAAATTCTAGCTTGAATTTATCATTTGATCCTGTATCTTAATCTCATTTTAATGGGGTAGTTTGGAGAGGGCTGAGATTTCATTTTAATGTTACTATTATTACTGTTCTCACAGATAAAACCCAGAGAAGAATGGCCCCAGGTAATGACTCTTCTGTGAAGGAGTTCATCCTGCTGGGCTTAACACAGCAACCAGAGCTCCAGCTGCCTCTCTTCTTCCTCTTCTTGGCAATCTATGTGGTCTCCATGGTGGGGAACCTGGGCTTGATCATTCTCATTGTTCTGAACCCTCATCTGCACACCCCCATGTACTACTTTCTCTTCAACCTTTCCTTCACAGATCTCTGCTACTCCTCTGTCATAACCCCCAAAATGCTGGTGAGTTTTGTGAAGCAGAACATTATCTCCCATGCTGAGTGCATGACTCAGCTCTTCTTCTTCTGCTTATTTGTTATTAATGAATGCTACATTTTGACAGCCATGGCCTATGACAGATATGCTGCCATCTGTAAGCCCCTGCTTTACCGGGTTATCATGTCCCATCAGGTCTGTCACTTGATGATGGTAGGTGTGTATATGATGGGGTTTGTGGGTGCAATGGCCCACATAGTTTGCATGCTGAGACTGACTTTTTGTGACAACAACATCATCAATCACTACATGTGTGACATACCCCCTCTTCTGCAGCTCTCCTGCACAAGTACTGCCATTAATGAGCTGGTGGTTTTTATTATTGTGGGTGTCAATGTCACAGTGCCTAGCCTGACTATCTTTATTTCTTACATCTTGATCCTTTACAACATCTTCAGCATCCATTCTGCAGAGGGTAGATCAAAAGCCTTCAGTACCTGTGGCTCCCATGTAATAGCTGTTTCTCTTTTCTTTGGAGCTGCAGCCTTTATGTATCTTAAACCTTCTAGTGCATCTATGGATGAAGATAAAGTATCTACCATTTTTTATACCATTGTGGGCCCAATGCTGAATCCTTTCATCTACAGTATAAGGAATAAGGATGTCCATACTGCACTGAGAAAAACCATGAGAAAAACCATGGTTGCTTAAGTAGTCTTTTCATTTGTTATTGAAGTAAATCTTGGGACATGTGAGGTTTACAACTAGAGAGAGGAAAAGAGGAACAGCTCATTGGCAGACCATTTGCTGACATACATGGGTCCCTAGATTTGACCCACAGTATTGAAAAACAATCAATGGCCACAACAATTATAATAACACAAAAATATAGTTGTGAGAATAGTGTAGAATTAAAGTTACTTAACATTTTCAAAATTAAGTTAATTAGCAATGAAATTAAAGAAGTAAAGACAGTAAAGGATGATTAACTCATCATCCTTTTAGGGTAGAGTGCATAATTTAGCCTATACTTTTTCAACATGCATCTTTTGTCCAGGTGAAAACTGACCAACCACATTGGTGTAGCCATCTACTAGTACATTACAGTGTAGGCTTAGAATCATGAGGGCTTAAGTACAAAACATTGTGTGACATTATACTCAGAAATGATAAGGTCATGAGATCTTTTAAATGCACATTTTTGAATACCTTTTGCAGTTTGTGTGTTTGGAGATTAATATACAAGCCCTCTTGCATGCGAGGCAAGTGCTCTTCCATTGATCTACATCTTAAGCCCAACTGTGAGATCTTTGACTGGGCCTGATCTAGAAGACTTATGTTGCTGTACCACTGAGATAAAAATTTCAGTACTCTTAGAGACAGTGTCTTATTTACTCAGTTACTCTGTAGATATTTGTAGGATAGTTCATTTCAAAAGGTCCTTTGTTTCTCAGAAAGTTCAAACAAGGAGGGGAGATGCCTTTTTCTGGCCTTTTTCCTTTTGCCCTAAATCAGTTTGGGAGAGAGCAGTTGGTGATTCTGTTGTAATTCCAGTGCTTGAAGACTGGAAATGAAATTCTTTAGATCATTCAGAGTCAAGGGCAGGTATGTGAGTATAGACTCCTGTTATGTCTTCATTGGGAGGAATTTGACTAAGCAAATTTACAAGTTACTGGTAGAGGAACTTTGTCTTTACTCAAAAAAGTCATATATTCTTAATTCATTAGCAGCCAGTATTTTACTTTAATAATTTCTACCTTCATTCTGTCTCAGAGCTCTACATACTATGATGCAGTTTGTTGAAGTAACAAATATAAACTGAGAATATATCCTATTTTAGACATCAAGATATGTAGACTTTAGAGAAACATTAAAAACACAGCCAGACATTATACAGAGAGAGAGAGTCTAAACTGGAGGGTTTCATCCTGCCCCTCTCTTAGTAGCTCAGGGAATCCCAAGGAGGAGGGGCCAGAGGGATTGTAGGAGCCAGGGGTAAAGAGAAACCCAACAAAACATGGGGCACTGAATCATCTAAGTATGGCTTGAAGGCACTTAAAAGGGAAAGCATGTGTCTTGCAGGTGTATCTCTATAAGTTGTGACTTTTAGCTTGGTGTTTGTGTGGGCCTCCTAACTGTGTGGGCAGGTATATCTTTGAATTTTTTTCCACTCTTGAGATTCCTTTCCTTTTATTTGTGTGCATGTCCAGCTTTGGTATGAGGGATAGAAAAATTAAAAAAAATATATAGCTATGCAGAAAGATGAAGATGCTTGTGATCTTAGGAGGCAACAGACTAGTAAGATGGTGAAAAATAAATTCTGTTTCTGTGAGTTTGTGACAGGAAAATGCTACATAATATCTCCAACAAATATAACTGTACTGATAACAACTGCCTTCTTCTCTTGGGTTGGATAGTAGGAAGGGCTCTTTTGGAGGTGGCAGGTGACCAGCCTAAAGGCAAGATTGCCCTCTGAACATCTAAGCAGAAGGGAGGGCTGAACATCATTGCAGATGTGGGGACAGTCTTTTTGATGATCTGGAATGGTTATGGGAAACATGGATGCTATGAAATAAGGTGAACCCCAAAAGTGTGCATGCAGGTGTGAGAAATGATTAGTAAATGATGTTGAGCTGGGGCTTTGTAAGAGAAAAGAATCGATGTCAAAAAGCACCCTCATCCTGTGGGGCTGATGGAAGCAGAGGCAGACACACACTGAACTGAACTCTGGAACCCAGTAGCAGAGAGGGAGGAATGAAGATCAAAAAGGTCAGGACAAGGCTGGCGAAACCCACAGAAACAGCAGGCCTGAAGAAGGGGGAGCACATGGACCCTAGCCTGCTGTCTGGGAGGCCAGCTCAGGACTGATCCAGACCCCTGAACGTGGATGTCAATGAGGAGGCCTCGGAACTCTATGGGGCCCCTGGTAGTGGATCAGTATTTATCCCTGGTGTAAGAAGGGACTTTGAGAGCCCATCCTATGTGAAGGGATGCTCTCTTGGCCTGGACACATGGGGGAGGGGCCAATGTGGTGGACTTTGGGGAGCCCCCATGGAAGGCCCCATCCTGCCTGGGGAGTGGAAGGGGGGATGGGGTGAGGGGCTGGTGGGAGGTTGGTGGGGAGGGGTGGGAGAGGGAGAAGCAAGCTTGTTTCTAATTTGAAATAATTAAAAAAAGAATCCAAGAAAAAAAGCACAATAAAAATCCAGGTGATGTCAAGCATACAGTGGACCTCATTTTCTTCCTTCCTTTGGATTCTGCACCCAGTTGATTCATTTACAACCCATCTGTAGTGAAATTCATAAAAGAACAAATTTTAATAACAAACATTTTCAAGTTCTGCAGGAGGGATGATGTTTCTTTGTTAATGACACACACTTAAAAAACTGGTCAGTGGTTGGCAGATGTCAGCTGAGGCAGCAACAGGAGTTAGCTAGATGTCCCTCGATCCTGTCTCAACTTTTCCCCTCAGTAAACTGTGTCAAATGGAAAGATCAGTGGAGCTGTTCTGGTTTTGGGTCTGGATTCTGTAAGTTTTGATTATTTGTCCTTTCAGTTCTAGATTCTGCACAACAAATATTAAAACTGCTGTAGTAAACATTAAATGATATGCATTTTAAAAGTGCTACATATTGCATTTAAATATCATACTCAAAGGATATAAACATGCATTTTTTGCACTTCCCTGAAGTCTGTCTTCTGCTTCTCATTTTTGTTTTGATTTACATTGACACAGGTCCCTATTTTGCAGCCCAGGGCAGCCATGAAATTATTCCTTTGAACCCTGAGGTTGTAGGTGTGTACCCCTTCTCCGGGCTTAACAACTTCTCAATGTTGATTATAGCTTGCTGGTAGTTCAAATATAGCTGTCATTGCTAATGTTTGTGCAAGCAACTCATCATAGCTATTGGTTTTTCTGTTATTACAATTAATTTGGGAGAATTAGTCCATGTTAATTCTTCCAAGCTAACACTCACATGGAGTCAACTCAGGGCTATTTAAGATTAATATATATCTATGGAAAATATATTTAATTTTAAAATTGTGAATCACTTCAAATGATAATATAGAATGGAACCATTCTTCTGTCACATATATAATACATGGATCAGCATGTGAGCATATTTAAAAGTAATTAACGAAATATGTATTATATATTATACACATTTGCTACTTTGAGTGGATGTAGCAGCTTCCCAAGCCACAAAATCACTAAATACTCATGAATATACCTTCAGTTTGAAAGGATTTTATCAGTGAAATTGTACCGTGTGGTGGTATTTTGTTTATGATCTAACAAATAAATCTTGCCTGAAGATCAGAGTGTGGAGTTATGCCACTAGTTAGCCATATATAGTAGGCAATGTTGGTACACACCTGTAATTCCAGCACTGGGGGGGCAGAGACGGCAGAGGCAGAGGCAGAGGCAGAGGCAGAGGGATCTCTGTGAGTTCAAGACCACCTGAGCTACACTAGATTGATCCAGTCTCAAAGAGAAACAGAGCTCACATCTTTGATCCTAGACCTTGGGATCAAATGCCTTTAATCCCAGCACTAAGGGAGATGGAGACAGAAGTGATATGTCTGAGTGGATAAAGGAATACAAGGTGGGAGGAGGCAGGATCTCAGAGCATTTATTCTGAGGATTCATAGGGACAGGATTGCCCATTCTGCCTGAGGATTTGGTAGAGGTAAGAACTAGTGCCTGGCTGCTCTGCATCTCTGATCTTTCAGCATGTACCCCTATATTTGTCTCAGTGGTTTTATTATTAAGACCAACTAGAATTCACAGTAAAGTACCATTCTCATATACTAATGCACTTATTCACTTATTTCAAAGCAATTATTCCCAAGGTATCAAGATAACCACAAGTCATAGGAACTACTAGATCATTATATTTGAGACTCATACACAAAACGGCATATATATTAAAACCCCTTTTTTATGAAGACAGGATAAATTGTTGAGTTATCTGTAAAATAGAAGTGTATAAGTACATATATCAGGATCTTTTAATAAGAAAAAGTAGAAATTCAAAGCAGTAGATTTCAGGTCAGTGTGGGTTGACAGCTGCCCTTTCTCTCTTACTGATGTCTAACATGCCATCAAGTCTCACTAATCTTGATGTTGCTTTATCAGTGTAGTTCCATACTGTCTTCACTTTCTGTGTATATTATGGATATTATGCAAGTGTGTGTTCCTGCATGAACTTTTGTTGGTGTTCCATTCCCCAGGACAGTAGACTACAATGGTACCAGGTTCTTAATGATGTGACTAGTTAAAACTCATTTATGTTTATTTGCAATAATGTTAAGGTGGACCCTAAGTCAATATGACTAGTGTCCTTATGAGAATAGAAGTGAGGACACATAAATGTTAAGAGTGGACACATAAATACACATAAGGAAGAGCCTGGTGACAACCCAGCCAAAGCAGAGTCATCTGTAAACCAGAGACAGAAGTCTCACAGAACACATGCCCACACTTGATGATGAACTTTTAACCCCAGAGCTTCAAGAAAATGATCTCCTCTTGTTTGTGCCATCTAGTTTACTGCACTGTTAAAAAAAATATGACAGATCTAAGCAAATGACACAGTGGTAAAAATACAGTTTCAATCTTTGTGTGACAGTTATTTTTAAATTTCTTTTATTATTATTATTATTATTATTATTATTATTATTATTATTATTATTATTAGAGAGAAGATTATTTTACATGTTAATCCAGGTCCCTCTCCCTCCCCTCCTTCCCTGCCCTCCCCAACTAACACCCTACCTATCCCATACCCTTTTTGCTTCCCAGGGAGGGTGAGGCCTTCTTTAAGGGGTCTTCAAAGTCTGAGTTTACATATACTAGGCAGGGCTTCATCACAGTGCTTTATATAGCCATTCCTCTTTTGTTTTGTATTTGAAATAAGGTCTCACTGAGTTACTCATGATGACCTTGAGGCCTTCCTGCTGTCCTTTTAGGTCTTGAACTGAGCATCTAGAGTTGTTAAGATTATAGGCATGTAATGCCATGCCCAGCCACTTCATATTTTTAAGAGTCTATAGTGAGAAAGCCAAAACAGAACAAGCCAAATGAACTTGCCTGTTGTGTATACATACTGTATTACATAATGCAATCCCACATATGGGAGTCTGAGACAGAAAGCTGACCAATTCATTGTGTTCTTGAACCAACCACATAGTGAGATCCAAGCCAGGATGTGTTATATAAGGAGACTGTGTCTTTAAAAACCAACCAACCAGTCATTCAAACAACTGAAACAGAAAGCAAAACAAAACAAAAAAGAAAACCTCTTCTAAAAATATGAAAGGAAAAACTAAAAATGAAGCCAAAGATTTAAAGATTTCATTTAATGATTTTGTTGAATGCATTTTCTGTGCCCTTGAGGTGGATTTCTTCTCCTTCTAGTCTTATTATTCTTAAGTCTTTTCACGGTATCACAGATTTCCTGGATGTTTTGTGTTGAGAATTTGCTGGAACAATTTCTTTGACTGATAATCCATTTCTTCTATCGTATCTTCAACACCTGAGATTCTCTCGTCCATCTCTTGGATTCTGTTGGTTATACTTGCATCTGTAGTTTCTGTTCATTTACCAGATTTTCCATTTCCAGAATGCCCTTGGTTTGTGTTTCCTTTATTGCCTCTAATTCAATTTCAAGTCTTGAGCTGTTCCCTTCACCTGTTGATTGATATTTTTCTTGACTTTCTTTAAGGGATCTATTGATTTCTTCCATCTTTTGTTTGTCTTTTTCTCTATTTCTTTTTTTTTTTTTATTCTGCCTAATCATCTGACCCTGAGATGGTTTTATTGAATTTAATGGCTTTTTTTTTATTAGTTCAAATTAGGAACAAGCTTGTTTCACATGTCAATCCCTTCTCCCTCTCCCTTCCCACACCCACACCCCTCCTAACCCCCCCTGACTTGACCCCTACCCCCACCCCATCCACCCTCCACTACCCAGGCAGGGTAGGGCCCTTCACAGGGGCTCCGCAAAGTTCACCACATCTTCCTGGGCTGGGCCTAGGCCCTTCCCCATGTGTCCAAGGCAAGAGTGCATTCCTTCATATGGGATGGGCTCTCAAAGTCCCTTCTTACACCAGGGGAAATACTAATCAACCACCAGGGGCCCCCTAGAGTGCAGAGGTCTCCTCATTGATATCCATGTTCAGGGGTCTGGATCAGTCCTGTACTGGCCTCCCAGACAGCATCTGGGATCACTGTGTTCCCCCTTGTTCATGCCAGCTGTTTCTGTGGGTTTCACCAGCCTGGTACTGACCCCTGCGCTCTTCATTCCCTCTCTCTGCAACTAAGTTCCAGAGTTCAGTTCAGTGTATATCTATGGATGTCTGCCTCTGCTTCATCAGCCACTGGATGAGGGCTCTAGGATGGCATAAAAAAGTAGTCATCAATCTCATTTTAGGGGAAGGGCATTTAGGTTATCCTCTCCATCATTGCCTGGATTGTCCATTCGTGTCATCCTTCTAGGTCTCTGGAAATCTCCCTAAGGCAAGATCTCTCCTTGGACCTAAAATGGGTCCCTCTAATATGGTATCTCTCAACCTGCTCTCCTCTATTCTTCCCCTGTCCTTCCTCAATATTTCTGCTCCTTCATTTCCTGCTCTCCTCTTTTCTTCTCCTGTTCTCATTCTGGCAGCTCCCTCTCCCCTACCCTCATGTTCCCCATTAACTCAGGAGTTCCTGCCCCTTCCCATTCCTGGGTTCCATGCATTTATCCCCTAGAGTACTTCATGTTTCCTAATTTCTTTGGTGAGGAGGATTGTAGGCTGGTAATCCTTTGCTCTATGTCTAAAATTCATATATGAGTGAGTACATACCATGTTTGTCTTTTTGTGACTGGGTTACCTCACTCAGGATGGTTTCTTCTACTTCTATCCATTTGTCTTCGAATTTCAAGATTCCATTGCTTTTTCTGCTGAGTAGTACTCCATTGTACTACATTTTTCCTATGCATTCTTCAGTTGAGGGGCATCTAGGTTGCTTCCAGTTTCTGGCTATTACAAACAATGCTGCTATGAACATGGCTGAACATATGTCCTTATTGTATGAATGTGCATTATTTGGGTATATGCCCAAGAGAGGAATTGCTGTCCACTCTCTCCATACCTCTTCAATATTGTCCTTGAAGTTCTAGCTACAGCAATAAGACAACAAAAGGAGATCAAGGGAATACAAATCAGAAAGGATGAAGTCAAACTCTCACTATTTGCAGATGATATGATAGTCTACATAAGTGACCCGAAAAACTCAACCAGGGAACTCCTACAGCTGAAAACACCTTCAGCAAAGTGGCAGGATACAAGATTAACTCAAAAAAATCTGTAGCCCTACTATATACAGATGACACATTGCTGGAGAAAGAAATCAGAGAAGCATCACCCTTTACAATTGCCACAAACAACATAAAATACCTTGGAGTAGCACTAACCCAAAAACGTGAAATACCTGTACCATAAGAATTTTGAGTCTCTAAAGAAAGAAATAAAAGAAGATACCAGAAAATGGAAAGATCTCCCATGCTCTTGGATAGGTAGGATCAACATAGTAAAAATGATAATCTTGTCCAAAGCAATCTACAGATTCAATGCAATCACCATCAAAATCCCAACACAATTCTTCACAGACCTTGAAAGAACAATTCTCAACTTTATATGGAGAAACAAAAGACCCAGGATAGCTAAATGATCCCTATACAATAAAGGAACTTCTGGAGGCATCACCATCCCTGACTTCAAGCTCTATTACAGAGCTATAGTCCTGAAAACAGCTTGGTATTAGCACAAAAATAGACTGGTAGACCAATGGAATAGAGTTGAAAACCTTGGTATTGCCTCACCCACCTATGAACACCTGATCTTCGACAATCAATCCAAATTTATATGATGGAACAAAGAGAACATCTTCAACAAATGGTGCTGGCATAACTGGGTGCAGACATGTAGAAGACTGTAGTTAGTCCCAAACCTATCGCCTTGCACAAAACTTAAGTCAAAATGGATCAAAGATCTCAACATAAATCCAGCTACACTGAACCTATTAGAAGACAAAGTGGGAAATCGGTACAGGAGACTGCTTCCTGAACATTACACCAGTAGCACAGACACTGAGGTCAACAATTGATAAATGGGACCTCCTGAAACTGAGAAGCTTCTGTAAGGCAAAGGAGACAGTCAGCAAGACAAAACAGCAGCCCACAGCCTGGGAAATGATATTCACCAACCCCACATCTGACAGAGGGCTGATCTCCAAAATATACAAGGAGCTCAAGAAGCTAGTCCCCCACACACCAAACAACCCAATTAAAAAGTGGGGTACAGAACTAAATATACAATTCTCAATAGAGGAATATAAAATGGCTGAAAGACACATGAGAAAGTGTTCAACATCCTTAGTCATTAGGGAAATGCAAATCAAAACAACTTTGAGACACCATCTTACTCCTGTCAGAATGGCTAAAATCAAAAATACCAATGACAGTTTATGCTGGAGAGGAGGCAGAGAAAGAGGAACACTCCTCCACTGCTGGTGGGAGTGCCAACTTGTACAGCCACTGTGGAAATCAGTATGGAGACTCCTCAAGAAAATGGGAATGTGTCTACCACAAGATCCAGCAATTCCACTCCTAGGCATATACCCAAAAGAAGCACATTCATATAACAAGGACATCTGTTCAACCATGTTCATAGCAGCATTATTTGTAATAGCCAGAAACTGGAAGCAGCCTAGATGCCCCTCAACCGAAGAATGGATAGAGAAATTGTGGTACATTTACACAATGGAGTACTACTCAGCAGAAAAAAAAAAAAAAAAAAAAAAAAACAATGGAATCTTGAAATTTGCAGGAAAATGAATGGAACTTGAAGAAACCATTCTGAGTGAGGTAACCCAATCACAAAAAGACAAACATGATATGTACTCACTCATATGTGGACCTGCGTTATGATACACATTAGTGACCATGCTTTATCAGAGCTGTTTTTAATGATGTTGCTCAGAATTGTTTCCTCCCAGATGATGACTGAGAAACTAATTTAAAAAAATGGTGCCAATTTTGAACATTTATGCCCCAAATAAAATGGCACCCACATTTGTAAAAGTAACATTATTAAAATTTAAATCACACATAAAATCCCATACACTAATAGTGGGAGACTTCAGCACCACACTCCTATCAACGGATAGTTCTGCTAGACAGAAAATTAACATGAAAAGTAAGGATACTAACAGATGTTATGACTCAACTGGGCTTAAGAGACACATATAGAATCTTCCACCAAAACACAAAAGAATATTTCTTCTTCTCAGCATCTCATGGAACCTTTTCTAAAATTAACCACATACTGGGTTACAAAGCAAATCTTAACAGATACAAAAAATTGGAATAACCCCATGTATCTCATCAGATCACCATGGCTTAAAGATAGAATTCAACAATCTTAACAAAATCAGTCTATAGATTCAATGTAATGCCTATCAAAATCCCAACACAATTCTTCCCAAACTTTGAAAGAACAACATGAAACTTTATATGTAAAAACAAACAAACAAACAAACAAAAACTAGTATAGGTAAAACAATTCTATATAGTAAAGGAACTTCTGGATGCATCACCAACCCTGACTTTAAACTCTACTATAGAGCTATAGTAACAAAAACAGCTTGGTATTGGAATAAAAACAGACATGTGGATCAATGGAATCAAACTAAAGACCCTAACATTAATCTACAAACCTATTAACACCTGATTTTTGACAAAGAAGTCAAAATGGTACAATTCAAAAAGGAAAGCATCTTCAACAGATAGTGCTGGCATAACAGGATGTCAACATGTAGAAGACTGCAAATAGATCCATATTTACAAAACTAAAGTCCAAGTGGATCAAAGACCTCAACATAAATCCAGGAACACTGAACAAAATATAAGAGAAAATGGAAGCCTTGAACACATTGGCACAGGAGACCCCTTCCTAAATATAACACCAGTAGCACAAACACTGAGATCAACAATTGATAAATGGGACCTCCTGAAACTGAAAAACTTCTGTAAGGCAAAGGACACCATCAATAAGATAAAGTAAATGGGAAAAGATCTTCACCAACCCACATCTGACATAGGGCTGATCTCCAAATATTTATAAAGAACTCAAGAAACTCGACATCAAAATACAAAATCATCTATTTAAAAAATGGGGCATAGAGCTAAACAGAGAATTCTTGACAGAAGAATCTCAAATGGCCAAAAGACGTTTAAGGAATCGCTCAATATCCTTAGTCATCGGGGAAATGCAAATCAAAACAACTCGGAGATACCATCTTGTACGTGTCAGAATGGCTAAGATCAAAACACACCTGTCAGAATGGCTAAGCTAAAAACTACTGAGGACATCTTATGTTGGAGAGGATGTGGAGTAAGGATATGGTAAGAATGAAAAATTGTACAGCCACTTTGGAAATCAGTATGGGAGATTTTCAGAAAACTGGGAATTACTCTACTTTAAGACCCAGCAATTCCACTTTTGGGCATATACCCAAATGATGCTCAATCACAAGGACACTTGCTCAACTATGTTCATAGCAGAATTATTACTAATATCCAGAATCTGAAAACACCAAATAATGGATTAAGAAAATGTGATACATTTATACAGTGGAGTATTACTCAGCTGTTAAAAAACAATGACACCATGAAATTTGCAGGGAAATGGATGGAACTCAAAAAAACTATCCTGGGTGAGGTAACCAAGTCTCAGAAAGACAAACATGGTTATATACTTACTCATAAGTGGATACTAGGTGGAAAGTAAACAGTAACTGGAGTACAATCCACAGTTCCAGAGAAGGATTGGAGGAATACACGGATCAACCTGGAAAGTGGAAGTAAGATGAGATCTCCTTGGTAAACTGGGGGTGGGGGTTACTAAAGGAGAGGGGGTGGCAGATGAGAACATGAGGGAATGGGATGTTCAGTTTGGAAGAGGGACAGAGTGGGAGAGCAATGGAAGAGTTATCCTGATAGAGCCATTATGAGGTTAGGGAGAAACCTGATCCTAATGAAACTCCCAGGAATCCAGAAGGATGACTCTATTTAAGACTCCTAGCAGTAGTGGAGAGGGTGCCTGAACTGGCCTTTCCCTGTAATTAGATGGGTGAATCCCCCACCTATCATCATAGAGACTTCATCCAGTATTTCATGGAACCAAATGCAGAGATCCACAACCAAGCACCAGGCTGAGCTCTGGGAATTCAGTTGAAGACAGGGAAGAGGGAATACATAAGCAAGGGGGTGGGGTCAAGACCATGAAGGGGAATTCTATAAACACAGCTGAACCAAACTCATGGGAACTCACAAACTCTAGACCAACAGCCATGGAGCCTCCATGGAACTAAACTAGGCCCGCTGCATATGGGAAACAATTGTGTAGCTGGATCTATCTGAGGGGCCTTGGACTTCAGGACCGATATCTATCACTGGTGCATGAGCTAGCTTGTTGGAGCCCATTCTCTTTGGTGGGATGCCATGCTCAACCTTAATGCAATGGGGAGGGGCTTGGTCCTGCCTCAACTTAATGGGCCAGGCTTTGTCAATCCCCCATGGGAGCCCTTACCCAGTGGGAGCAGTGGATGAGGATGTGGGCTGGAGGGAAGCTGAGGGGGGTGGGAGGAGAGGAGGGAAGGAGAACTGTGGTTGGAATGCAAATTGAAATTAACTAAATAAAATTAAAATGTTATCATTTTATGTAAAGAAATATAGTTTTAATAGATGAACAATTATTGCATATATGCAAGAGCCAAAATATCATAAAGTGACATATACTATTCATCTGAAAGACAATTTGAGGGAGTGTGGCTGTGAGAACAGGAATATAGCCATTTGATGGAGACAACACAAATTTTAGGCTCCCATAGAAAGAAAAGATTGTTTTCAAAATGGCATCTGAAGACTGAGTTCTTGCCTGGTGTTGGTGGCACATGCCTTAAATCCCAGCACTCAGGAGGCAGAGGCAGGTGGATCTCTATGAGTTTGAGACCGGTCTGGTCTACAAGAACTAGGTCCAGGACAATCTCCAAAGCCACAAGAAACTCTGTCTCAAAAAGGAAATAAAAAGACTGAGTTCTTACAGTTTTTTTAAAAGAAGGAGAAGAAAGAGGAGGAGGAAAACGGGGAGGAGGAGATGCAACTAGAAACAGCAGCAGCAGCAGCAGCAGCAGCAGCAGCAGCAGAAGAAGAAGAAGAAGAAGAAGAAGAAGAAGAAGAAGAAGAAGAAGAAGAAGAAGAAGAAGAAGAAGAAGATGATGATGATGAAGAAGAAGACCAAGCAGCAGCAGCAAGCTTATAGAAAACACAGTGTTTGTTACCTTTGCACTGCCCAGCTAGGAACATTGAAGGATGCTGGTCTGTCATCGGTGCTTTGTGTCTGTGCCAGGTGACAATTGTGATGAACAATAGAAAGCCTGAATGACCTTGGTGACTGAAATCTCATGCCTACTGTTTCTTATGTAAAGAGTTTTCTGAACTCATTCTTGCGACATTTTATTTTTTTTGCAATTATTATTAAATGTGTTCAGTCTACTGATCAAATTTGAGTTCTCAGTGTTATCTTATTCCTACTCACTTATCATTTAAGTAGATGATAAGTGAAAACACTTGAACATATCTCTCTAATAAGATATATTTCAGTGAGTAAAGTCATTCCACCTTGAAGGCATGGGCCTGCTAGGAATCTTTCAAACTCTTGAATATTAAACAGAAGCCTCTGTGGGTCCCCCTATCATGACCCCCCTGGCATACAATCCTACTTCCCTTTCTTCCACGAGACTCTCAGAGCTCAGTGCAGTGCTTATCTGTGGATCTCTGTCTCTGCTTCCATCAGTTACTGGATAGAGTACCTCTGATAGTAATTTGGGAAGTCACTAATCTGCTTACAGCAGATAGCCAGTTCAGGCATCCTTTCCTCTATTGCTAAAAGTCTTAGTTGGGTCATCCTTGATGGTTCCTGGGGGTTTCCCTGGTACCAGGTTTCTCCCTATCTCCAAAACGCACCCCCATCAAGACATTTCTTTTGTTACTCTTCCCTTCCACCCTGCCTCAAACCTGCCTCCCTTACCCAGCTTGCCCAACCTGCTCCCTCTACTTTCCATCCCTCCATTCCCAAGAGGGATGGAAATTTCTATTTCTCCTTCCCAGGGAAATCCATGGATCCCTCTTTAGCCCTTCCTTGTTATCTAGAATCTCTGGGGCTATGTATTATAGGTTGGTTATCCTATGCATTACTCATAATAACCACCTATGAGTGGTGCTTTGTCTTTCTTCGTCTGGGTTACCTCACTCATAATGATATTTTCTAGTTCCATCCATTTGCCTGCAAATTTCATGACATCATCATTTTTTATAGCCGAGTAGTACTCCATTGTGTAAATGTACCACATTTTCTGCACCCAAAAGAGACAGTGGACCTGAGCTCATAAGAGCTCATGGACACTGGGCCAATAGTTAGGAAGCCTGTATGGGACCTACCTAGACCTTCTGCATGTGTGTGACAATTGTGTAGCTTTGTCTTTTAGTAAGGCTTGAACAGTGGGAGCAGGACCTCTCCCTAGTGCTTAGCTGGCTTTTGGTAACCTGTTCCCCATGCTGGATTACCTGGCCCTGTCTAGCCTTAATGGGAGGAGCTCAGTGCAGCCGCAATATGACATACTAAGCTTTGTGCAAATTCCTGGGAGGCCTTCTGCTTTCCAAACAGATAGAGGAGGAGCAGATAGGGAGGAGGGTAGATGGGAAAGGAGAGGGGACAAATGAGAGGAGGGAGGAGAAACTAGTTGGTATGTGAAATAAATGAAAACAATATTACTTAAATAAGAAAATTTAAAAAATGAGTAAAACAAAAGCCTAAGGGGTTTACTCAGTTTTTGAATTTCAAACGTATTTTTGAGATGTGAGTTACTAATAATTTATTTTTACAGTTTATATAAATGAAATGTCTAAAACACTAATAAAATGTATCCATATTTTTTATTAATTTTGGAAAAATCTTATTTTATTAATTAGATAAACATGAAACATTCAGACTTTAAATTTAGAATAAAAAATAAAGTGATATGAATGATAGAAAGATCTTATCTAATATACTATGTATGATATGTATTTCTCTAATGGTCAAAAGACACACATAAAATTTACTGACAACTAATCTTTTTCTGACAATTCATTATTGTTCATTGGATCAAAGTCCATCTACATAGGCTATTGAGAAAAGAGCCCAGTGAATCAAGGGTGAGTTATTGGAATGACAAAAAAGAACAAACAAACAAACAAACAAACAAAAACCTCATTCACAGAGTCCGCAAAGCAAGATGGTGGCTAGTGTTCAGAAATGACCATCGTAACTCAGCACTAATTGAAGTTCCTTTTTTCTTTGGCAAGGGTTAAATACATGTTTATGTTATGAAAATGCCAGGGAACTGGAGCTTTGTAGTCAGTGCTCTGAAGCTGTAAAACCGGATAGTTGTCAATCTGTGGGCTCTGATGTCTCTGTGAACCTTGAAGCTATGTTAGTCACTCAATGTATATTTAGCCTTGAAGGGGACTAGTGAGAAGAGGAAATTTTGGTATATCTCAGTCTCCTACTGCTTTTCTCTGAAAGTCTTGCCTGTCTGTGTGCAGCTTGACAGAAATAATCTGACCCACTGGTAAGGGAGAAGAGGATATAGATACAGTGTGATTGCAGAGATATCAACCCTATGACTTGTTTTGTCACCCTAGAACAAACTGCGGGTTCAAAAGTGTATGAACAGTTACTCAGGCAACCACCATCACCATATCCCACAAATCAGCATGATATTTACAGGAAAGCAAAGTAAGGGAATACATGCTAGATTGTTCACCTGCACGGTATCCAAGAGTAGTGATTTGAAAGTTAACTGAAAGCCAAAGAAGCTAAAAGGGCTTACTCAGATTTCAAAAGAATGTAAAAATTAGATTTGTTAAAACATCATGAAGTCCTGAAAATGTTCATTCATATCTGTCCACTTGGGGGAATTCTGGGTTAATGTTTTTAAAATATAAAAAGAATCTAGATTGGATTATTTGGTATTTTGGTGACTAGCTTCTTGAGTTCTTTGTATATTTTGGAAATCATCCCTCTGTCAGATGTGAGGTTAGTGAAGATCTTTTCCCATTCTGTGGGCTGCTGTTTTGTCTTGTTGACTGTGTTCTTTGCCTTACAGAAGCTTCTCAGTTTCAGGAGGTCCCATTTATTAATTGTGAATTGTGGATCTCCATGTCTGTGCTACTGGTGTTACATTCAGGAAATGGTCTCCTGTACCCATTCGTTCAATGATGAACAAAGGGGTCAATACCATGTTGTTGGGGAAACCCACAGAAACTGCTAACCTGATCAAGTGGGAGCTCACAGACCCCCAGTTTGCAGCTGGGCAACCAGCATAGGACCCAACCAGGTCCCCTGGATGTGAGCATCAGTTGGGAAGCCTGGGTAAGTCTTTGGGACCTCTGGCAGTGGAACCAGTATTTATCCCTAGTGCATGAATGGGCTTTGGGAGCCCATTCCCTATGGAGGGATACTCTCTCAGCCTAGATACATTGAGGAGGGCCTAGGCCCTTCCCCAAATGGTGTGACAGATTTCAATGATCCCGAATGGAAAGCCTCACCCTCCCTAGGGAGTGGTGGGGGAGTTGGATGGGGTGTTGGTGGAAGGCATGGGAGGATGGGGGGGAGAGGGAACTGGGATTAAATATAAATTAAGATTGTTTTTAATTTAAATAAAAATTTATAATAAAAATAATCTAGGTTATAGGACAAGTCTTGGAAGTTAAATGATGACTAGTCTCAATGTAAAAATACATTTGTCACTTCAAAGACTTTATTTATTCTGGATTGATTACAGCTCAGAGAGAAAGATTCAGTTTGCTCCAAATACTGTGCCTGCAATACTACAACAATTTTATGGAGTCTATTATAGTATTAGAAAAAAGTCACAAATCAAAGAACCTTTAAAGTACTAGCAGGGTCATCAGGTAGGAGAGCAAAGTGGAAATGACTGTCATAATCCTCAGATGCTGTCTGTTGACATTTTTGGTCTTTAAGTCAGTGGAAACTAGTGGTTAGTTAGTGAATTCAAAAAATAATTTGTCTGATGGTTATAAGGATGAGAAGGTAGGATGAAGGAGGGGTGAGTGAGGGATACCTATCACTAAAGTGTGAATGGGACATCTACTTCACACTCTCTCACCCCAAGGTGCAGTCATCTTCTTGAAAAATAAGAAAGAATAAATATAAGAGCCAGAGGGAGTGGACATTACCAGGAAAACAGCATCCTTTGGGTATGATAATGAAATACAGCAGGGTGCTCTACTAATGGCCTGTATCCTAGTGCACATATTTGATTTTAATCTGTTCAATGCAAAGAAATTTTGCTTGTCTGAATAATATAATCAAAATACATTTTAATGGATTAATGATTCTTATCATATAGTACTTTTCTTTAAAAACCAGCATACAGGTTTTCTTCATAGATTTTAACTATTCACCCTCGATTATTTAAATAGAAAATCACAATGTGAAGCAGCATAATAAAAGTAATATAGGGTACATATACTTTTAATAAAGAAAACAGTATCAAGAATGGCAATTAGGCAACACTTATGATATTAATTATGTTTGCTTCTCTATGAATGACTGTAGAGGGTCCTAGCATCTATATCCAAGGGACTGCATAATTTCAAGTGGGAAGTACATACCAGCTATTAGGAATTAAATTGTAAACACAGGTTCTTTTATTTCTGCCTTTCCTATTTGATTGCCATAGGGAAATACTAAAGGTATCCTACTATGAAAGTTTAAGGAAGTCCAGATGAATCTTACAAGTCTCATGAAAATGTCATGTGTTTTACAGCATGTTGACCCTGCTATCAGCTCTGTACCTTTCTTTCAAATCCTCTTGGTAAATGATAAACTAGTATTATAATCTCTGCCTTTCCTTCTGTTAACCTTTCTTTTTATAGTCTGACAAAATTTCAATTTTATTATTTTTTCTTTTTCCTCCCTAAAAATTCTTGATTTTCTTGTCTGTGGATAGGAACATATTTTTTTTATCTAGGGATTCAGCCTGAATATGGCTGTAGCTTTATTCTTGTACACAGTAGAGGCATAAGATGACATATCTTTTATCTTAAGACAACTCTATCTACTATTTTAGTTTATGAGCATTCAGTAAGCTGGTTGTACCATTTTGAGTAGTCGCTTCACTAGAGAAAGTAGGTTACTTTAGCAAGGCTTTGAAGTTTATATCAATTTGGAAATCTGGACCAAGCTCTCTATATTGGAGTCAACTGTATGGCGGATGTGGTTTCTGTTTGTTCCTGCTGTGCTTTCCCTGCAAATGTAGACCAAAATCCCATGAAATTCTGAGACCAAATAAATCTTTTTACCCTTAAATTGTCTGTGTTATATATTTTGTCATAATACATATGATAAGAAAAGCAACTTACATTATCTTTATGTATAAAATATATGAACTGATCCCACAGTCTTTTGAACTCTAAGCAAGAAGTCTACCACCAAACCTCACATTCTTTTTTTCAAATAACTTTCAATTAGTCTGTTTATTTACTAAGTATACACAGATACAAGTATGTGCAGGTATAATTAAATGTAAATAAGGATTATTGAAGTCTATGTCTATACTGTTTAAAAAACTGGAAAGGCCTAGATGTAAACACATACTACTTGAATGCTTGTTTCCATTCTCTTAATTCATCTGTGGAGTTTAATCAATCTCTCTACCTATTATCTATCTATCTATCTATCTATCTATCTATCTATCTATCTATCTATCTGTGGTACATTGATACTACTCAGCAGAAAACAAACAATGGAATCTTGAAATTCCCAGGCAAATGGATACCACTAGAAGAAACTATCCTGAGTGCAGTAACCCAGACACAAAAAGACAAACATGATATGTACTCATGCATATATGTATTTTAGACATGGGGCAGGGGATTGCTAGCCTACAACCCCACCACCAGAGAGTCTGGAAAACAGGGAGGACCCTAAGAAGACATGCATGGTACTCTGGAGAAGGGGAATGGGACTGGGTCTCCTGAGTGGACTGGAAGCATCGGAGGGGAGAAGGATCTGGGAAAAAGAGAGGGGGAGAAGAGGAGGGGAGATGAGGACATGGGGGAGCATGAAGGTGGAGCCAGGGAAGAATAGAGGAGAGCAGGATGAGAGACACCATAATAGAGGGAGCCATTATAGGTTTGAGGAGGGAACTGACACTAGGGAGATCTCCAGCGATCTACAAGGATGACAACAACTGGCAATCTAAGCAATGGTGGAGAGGCTACCTTAAAATGCCCTTCCCTGTTAATGAGATTGATGACTACCCTATGTCATCCTAGAGCCTTCATCCAGTGGCTGATGGAAGCAGAGGCAGATATGCACAGCTAAACAATAAACTGAAATCCTGGAATCCAGTTACAGAGAGGGAGGAATGATGAGCAAAGAGCCAAGAAAGGGCTAATGAAACCCACAGAAACAGCTAACTGGAAAAAGGGGGGACCTCATGGACTGCAGATTCATGGCTGAGAGGCCAGCATGGGACTGATCCAGACTCTCTGAACGTGGGTGTCAGTGAGGAGGCCTTGGCAATCTATGGGGCCTCTGTTAGTAGATCAGTATTAATCCCTGGCATAACATGGTATTTAGTAGCCCATTCCATATGCAGGGATGCTCTCTCAGCCTGAAAACATGGGAGAGGGCCTTGGCACTGCCTGGGATGATATAACAGACTTTGGAGAACCCCCCATGGAGGGCTTCACCCTCCCTGGGAAGAAGAGAAATGTTGTTGTTGAGGGAATTGGTGGGGGCAGGGGAGCAGGGTAGGGAGAGGGAGCTGGGATTGACATGTGAAGCAAGCTGGTTTCTAATTTAAATAAATAAAAACCACAAATGGACCTTAATACTCTTGATTGGTTACAGAACAAAACAAATCAAAGCCAACACTAAATGGCTTATACCTTGTGTACATTTATTGAATAAATTAACATTGCAGGATCAAAAATAATGGTTATTTCAATTGAACCTTTTTAAGTATAATTAAGCAATGTTTGCCTGATTTTGTAAACTGAAGTCCAATTTAAACCTCTATTGCTTTATATTCCCCATTGGGTCTGGATAATAAAGGAATTGTTTCAAACTTAATAAAAGAAATAGAGTAATAAAAAAGCCACATAAAGATAGCAAATATACAGAGTCTAGATACTGTAAGTTATTATGTTGTCTTTAATTTGTTTGAATGCTGAGGAAGGAGCAATAGCTGATAAAACACACTTGATTATAAATGCTGCAGTATTAATCCAATATATATACCTTAAAAAATGCCTTGAACTCAAAATTTAAGTCTAAAGATATGTTACTTGGGAAAAGAGGTTCTGTTTGTGTTTCCACAGATGAAAAGCTGTGAATTCCTTCCAGACAAAAATGATTTGATCATGCAAGACTTCCTGAAGCAGTGGCCCAGGTATTCCAACATCTAACAAAGTTGGGATGATACAGCCTTGCAGTATAATACTGTCAGGATTTGGCCATGGTTCTGGGTTTTCTCAGGATCCCCTTGGGATTGACAGCACCCCCAAACAGCAGGAAGCAGTTTGGAGAGAACTATACCCACATTCCCAAATATTGTTTATAAATGTTTGTTTCATTTAAATGAGGTTGATTATAAATGGTTAATGATCACAGTCAATCTCTTTCTAAAGAAAAAAAGGAACTATAATATGGAAATGAATACTTTGCATTGGTATGGATTTTGGTTTATTGAGACAAATTTAAGGTCACTTTTGTTATATGTATGTTTCTCCTCTTGTTTAGGTGTTGTGTTTATACAGCTCATTTAAAAATGTATTGTATAATTAAATACAGAGTACATATTGTCACCTATAGTTGTCAAAACTTATATTAGTTAGGTTTTCTAGATATACAGAGATATATTTGAGATGGATAGAAAGTCTTCAAACCTTTCAAAAGACCTACAGAATATGGCATTTATAATGGTTTATTAGGGGTTTTCATGACAATGGGACACAACTGCTCCTGGCAACACCAATTACATCAGAAAGGAAGATAGAAATCAAAGAAACTCAATATGGAGTTTGTTTTCAATATGGTGAGACTGGCCATTTAGACAAGAAATTGCCCTTGCCTGGACTGTTTGACTGCATGTTATACAAAATGGACATGCAGGACCCACAGAAAAGGGACTGCTGAATTTAGCAAAACAAGATGGGGGCAGTCCTTCGGTGCCCCGGCCTGCAGGGCTCCAGTAATTCTTGGGTTCACAGTGGATTAAGCCTGAAAATAATGGGCAAGAAAGAAGAAGTGAGACCAAGCAGTTTTTCTTGTCAAGGTCTAAATTTATTGAAGTCCAACAAGGGGTTTTTAAAGAGAAAGGAGGAAGTAGAGAAAGAGGAAGTGGGGGAGGAATGAATGTAAATTGCTCTCAGGCCAGGGCAGGTGTCTGGAACCTCCTGTGGTTATCTCAAACACTAACCTAAGGGGTGGGGTGCTTGACTAATTTGCAGTTTATCATGGAGGTCGCCAGCCTCTGTAAAGAAGGACTTTTTATATCTGACCAGAGCTGGCTCCTGACATCTCCCCCTTCTTATGTATAATAGAATGGAGCATCTGCCTAAGGCTACGTGATGGGCACCTGCAGCCAGGACCCTATGTCTATGATATTGTCATTTATATGAGAGTGAGGGGTAGAGCCTCTGTCTTAGGTTACTTGAGTTGTATCCACCCACAGCACTCCGGGGGCCTTTCCTAAGTCGAGCAGCTCAAGAGCGCTTGGAGTGGGCATTTGGGTCGCGGCCTCACACTAATCCTGTCATGGAGGGCACTACAGTTGGTGAGATGGGTCGGCATCTGGCCTGCAGCATCACCATAATCCCATCATTGACGTCTCTAAGGCCAAGGTAACCTAGAGGTTCGGTGTTCCAGGCCCGAAAAATCTAGGCCTTTGGGAGGATTGTTGGGGTAGCAGCTGAACTAAAACACAATAAGTAGTCAATCCAGTAGAACAGGCAAGGTAGGAATTAAATACCTGCAATTCCCTCAGAAAAGGGAGGGGTGGAAGAATAGCAGACCCAACAGTCCTCTATGAGGGAGTGGTTGGCTTGATGAAGGGCCTGAACAGTAAGGTTAATTAATGAGAGAGTGAGGTCAGCGGTGGAGGGAGGTACTGGGGGGAAAATGTCAGGAGTCCCCCAGTCTGGAGAGGCCCCTAAGGCTAAAGCACATAAGTCAACTATCAGGGGGGGATAGGAAGGGGTGGTCACAATAATTGTGGAGGCATTGACTGCATCACCAGCTTGGTTGATGATCATCCAGGTGTAGTTGTAGATCTGATAAGGGCTTGCAGCGGCAATGGCAATCAAAGGTGAGAACACACGAGTAGCCAAAAAGACAGCATCTTTTATCTAAAATTAAGCAGAATTAGAAGGCTTCTTAGGGGCTTCCCTGGGTAGATTATATAGTTTTAAAAGGCATTCAGGCAACCATCTAGCATTATTGGCCTGAGTATCAAAAATGCATGCATGTCCTTTTCCCCAAATGAGGACCGGGTCTGGTCCGTGCCATTTATGAGTTTAGGGGATCTTTCCATAAGGCTTGAGCATAGTTTTGAGCCGTTGAGCATGCCAGAGGCGATCTGCGGCTGATTTTCCTGTAACATCATATGTGAGAAAATTTAGCACAAACAATGCATGATTGAGTAGGTTCTTATGATTGTCTTTAGTGGGGTATAGAACTCCTCCTCCTTAGGCAACCTAGTGGCCCCATATTGGTGCCGAACTTAGTGCGGACACCCAATCAGCATAGCGTACTATAGCCCAGAGCTCCTGGACTCAAGAGATCCCTGTCTCAGCCTCCCGAGTAGCTGGGACTACTTCTCCTCCATGACGGCTCAGGAGCCGCTGCTGCCCGAGCTGCGGGCTTGCCTCATGTCTTGCTGCCACTACGGAAGCATGGGCGCAGGCGTGTCACTCCTCCATGTCAGCGACGCACAGTGTCCCTGCAGGCCCAGCCGTCCCTGCCACTAGCCCGGGCTCATCAGGCAGGTCAATGCGCACTGGGCGGGAGTGGGCTGCGGGTTGTTCCTGTAGCGCCAGTCTCAGGAGGCAGGGCGGGCAGGGACATTGCCAGTCCAAGTCATCCGGCCCAGCCACCCGGAATGTGCACGAAGGTGACCAATAAAGAAAGGGGAGGTTCGGGTTAAAATCAGGCGCAGAAGAGTGGAAAAGAATGGAGCCGCACCTGTAGATGGGCGGATATAGGGAGCGGTCTAGGCTTCTACTGTCTGGGCAGAGGAGGCCGAGGGATAGGGCAGAAACTCTGTAGGGGCCGTAAAGCCCTCGAAGGGAGGCAGGCCATTTGGGGTTGTAATAAGCGGCTGCCACTTCTTGGTCCTCCTCATCTGAGGGACTTAGGTGATCGGTTTTTGGTTTGGGGTTTGAACTAAAGACAGGGTAACTTTTAAGGTTTTTAGGGGAATGAGGCTCAAGGCCCTGTAACTAAAAGTCTGTAAGGGAACTGCCTCAGGTCCCTTTTTTATGAGCAATCTATTAAGATCTTCTCTGACTTTTTTCCAAGTTAGGGGATGAATGTCTGGGTTTTCTAAAATGACCCATGGACATGTTCTTGACAAAAAGGCACAAAACTGAATCAAGTCCTTACATTTTACTCAAACTCCTCTTTCCCAAAAGGAAGTGTTTGTCTTCCTTAGACAACTTTTGGCCCATTATTATGGAACAGAATGAGGGGGACTTACCAGGGAATCAATCACTCATGAGTGGTGAGAACTTTTCCCAGACCAACGTCCGTCGCAATCCGGCAAGTGAGACTTCCTTGACGGCATGCACTACCTTGGTTTCCTTGCCGAGAAGAATCTGTACCTCGAGCCACACATTTGGGCGCCACCTGCCCTGGCCCGAAGGGCTCCAGTAATTCTTGGGTTCAAGGTGGACTAAGCCTGAAAATAATGGGCGAGAAAGAAGAAGCGGGGCCAAGTAGTTTTTCTTTTCAAGGTCTAAATTTATTGAAGTCCAACAAGGGGTTTTTAAAGAGAAAGGAGGAAGTAGAGAAAGAGGAAGTGGGGGAGGGATGAATGTAAATTGCTCTCAGGCCAGGGCAGGTGTCTGGAACCTCCTGTGGTTATCTCAAACACTAACCTAAGGGGTGGGGTGCTTGACTAATTTGCAGTTTATCATGGAGGTCGCCAGCCTCTGTAAAGAAGGACTTTTTATATCTGACCAGAGCTGGCTCCTGACACTTCGGGGTTCCAGCTTCATGAAAGAGTCTACCAGGCATTATGCAGGACACAAAGAAAATTGACTGACAAACTGCCACTACAGATAAGACAGTTTCAAATTTCCTGCTTCACTGAGAATTCTGCCAAACACTAGGCTGAAGATGGATGCCCCAACATTAGAGAGGAACTTTGGGTGATTGTGCAAGCAGCGAGATGTCTCTGTCAATTCTAGAGTATATGTATTATCCTTCTGGGGTTGTTGAAGGAGCTTGAGACATATAGTTATGGTTTTCCTTAGTTATGATAAAAGATAGGTTATGTATAAAACTTTAGACTCACAAAGATAGGATGATGATAGAATATTTTCTTTAAATTTAGCCAAATGTAAATGGACTATATAATGTTAACTATAGTTCTTGCTTGGTAACTGCTTTGTTATATATAACTTTACTATGTTAAAGTTAAAACCTTTCCTTTTATTTAGACAGAAAAAAAGGTGATGATAGGGTATTACTCCTGTACATAAGTTTCTCTTATATGTTGATTAATAAAACACTGATTGAGCAATATCCAGTCAGAAAGTTTAGGTGGGGATACCAATGAGGGGAATTCTGTGTAGAAGAAGGCAGAGAGGGTCCCCCAGAGAGATGCTGTGTAGCCCCTGAAAGAGTAACATCCTGGGGCATTCTCCAGTAGGCCGAAACCACATGGATATACACAGTTTAATAGAAATGGTTTAATAATTAAGGGACAGTTAGCTAGTAAGAAGCCTAAACCAATGACCAAATGGTTTCTAATTAATATAAACCTCTGTGTGTTTATTTGAGGTTAAACAATTGTGGGACAAGAACCTCTGTCTACAGGGAGGAGATTAGAGCAAAGTAGAAACATCTTTGTAATAGTTCTCAGAAGCTATCTGTTGACATTTTTATAATTGGAGTTGGTGGAAACTAGTGGTTAGTTAGTGTATTCCAAAATGATTTTGTCTGATGGTTACAAGGATGGAAAGGTAGGATTAAGGAGGGTTGGGTGAGTGATAACTATCACTAAACTGTGACTGAGACATCTCCATCACACTCCCTCATCCCAAGGTGCAGGCATCTTCTTGGCACATAGGGAAGGATAAATGTAAGATCAAGAGGGAGTAGACATTGCCAGGAAAACAACATCCTTTGTCTATGAAATGAAATACAGCCATTTGCTCTACTAGTGGCCTGTATCCCAGTGCACAGATTTGATTTTAATATATTAAATGCAAAGGAATTTTTATTTGCCAGAATAGAATAATAAAAATATATTTTACTGAAGTAGTCATTTTTATTATAATGTGCTTTTCTTTTCTTTAGACCTCACAGTACAGCTTTACTTCATAGTTTTCAAATATTCACACTTGGTTATTTAAATAGTGAATCAAAATGTGAGACAGCATAACAAATAAATAACATGTGGTATACATACTTTTAGTAAATATCAAATATTATCTAGAATTCCTGTTTGACAACATTAATGGTATTAATTATGTTTACTTCTCTATGAATGACTGCAGAGGGTCCTAGCACCTATATTGAAATACTGCATAATTCTAAGTGGGAAGTATATATCAACTATCAGGAATTAGGATATAACATAGGTACTTTAATTTCTTCCTTTCTTATTTGGTCACCACATAGAAATCGCAAGAGTGCCCCACTCTGAAAGTCTAAGAAATTCCAGTTGAATCTCATAAGTCTCATGAAAATGTTATGTTTTTTACAGCATGATAGCCCTGCTATTGGCTCTGTACCTTTCTTTCAAATCCTCTTGGTAAATGATGATCTAGTAGTATAATCTCTGCTTCATAGTGATTCCTGGAACACTCAGAATGTTTTTTGTGTGTTATCTTGCTATTTCTCTGGTAAAAGGGAGAAGAGTCTGTGATCACCACTGATCACCTTTGACAAATCCAGAGCTAGAGCCTCCTCCAGGAAATTTGAAGTGAGGCACACACAAGGGTCAGCCCTGAGTTCTCTGGAGGGAAGCAGAGTGAGGTCATCAAACTTCTATTAATCCCACTCATGTAACTGATGAAGGAAAGCTGGCTTCTAGACCAGAAAAAAAGTAGGCAATGTCATCTCTGACTTACTATTTCTATTTCTTTAATCTGAGCTTCTGCTGTGTTGGCTGAATCTTAGTCTGGTAGAAAGGCATATTTAGCAGCTCTTGTAGCAAGGCAGATCTACCAACTTCATGTACATAAAGACATCCTTTGTCCCTTCACAAAATGATGCATACTATAGATATAAGGATGTTATATATAATTAAAATACAGTTGGGCATTCCTTAATAGTTAATGAATAATGTAATAATATGCAAACTAATTGTTTCTCTTTCACCCATAAAACAACTTTTGAAGAAGCTTTAGAAATGATCTCTGAAAGTATAGTCTTTTAAACAACCTTTGAGAACATATTTTTATCCTATATTCATCCCTTGTCTATCTAAAATGGAGTAGAGAAGACTGCACAGACACTAGGATATGATATGTGATTAATTATAAAGTTTATGGTACCAACTGTTTCTTCGTATGTTATGAATTGTTCACTATGATAACTAAAACCCTGTAGAAGAAGCAGACTATCTTTTTGTTGTCTCTCTTAGAGGAATTCTTTTTCTTGTTAACTGTCATAAGGGAACTGAGGTGTCTAGTAAAATAATGGAGACATGAATGGTGAGTAGGAATTAAAGGGAGGTTTGAGATACAAATCCTTTATAAACAAACTCAGCAGGCAGGTTTAGATATCAGGTAATTATTTATCTTCAGTAAGGCATGGAGAAATAATTTCTCACATTCAGTTCAATAATGTAAAAGGCAGAAACTGAAATGTTGAAGGGAGTGTGTGGTTGTTCATTCAGAAGCCATTGACAAGGGAGAACTTTCTTTGTATGTTTTCACCAGCTGCTGGTTATATATGTGAGTTGGGAACATATTATTGGCATGTTTATCAGGAAAAGTTTCTTCTGTCTCCCCAGTTTATTAACAATAACAATTCTGGCTGCAAATGGCTTCTTCTTTACTGAGTTTGTTCTAGGTGGATTGATAGATTTTCCAGAACTCCAGCTGCCCCCATTTACCTGTTTCTAATGATCTACAATGTCACAGTGGTGGGAAACTTTGGGTTGATCATCCTGACTGGCCACATTCCTCATCTGCACACCACTTCCATTTCCTTTTCAGCCTCTCCTTCATTGATCTCTGCTGTCCTTCTGTCTCCAGTCCCATAATGCTGATGAATTTTGTCTGTGAGAAGAATGCCATTTCCTGCATTGGGTATATAACTCAGACTTTTTCTTCATCTATTTTTTGTCATATCTGAATGGTACATGCTGACCTCAGTGACCAATGATTGCAGTGTAGCCATGAATTTTTTTCTTGTTTGGAGAAACCTATAATACTCTTGCTTTTACAATTAATAAATAATTAAATATATTATTTTCTACCACTAATAATTATAAACAATTTTAGTGTTTAGTGTGTCACTTAGACTTTGGCCTTAGAGGATCCTGCTTAGCTCTTTGTCAAGAGAAGCACCTGGAGTGTACACCATAACCTGTGACTGGTAAGTCTTGTGTGCACTGCAGTGCTCAGGCAAAGGTAGGTTTACTGTGAGATTCTCCAGCCAATGACTAAGCATGCTGTGTCTCTGTGCCAGCGTTGGCTACTTTCTGCCTAATATAGGTTGCTCATCAGTCTATTCAAGATTTTTTAGAACTGCCCTATAGTTTGAGATATTTCCACTACTATCCTTCCATTTTCCTCTTGTTTCTTATTTGTCAGTCTTTTGTCATTGTTGTTATTACTTTACTGGGCATATAAACTAATCACATGACTTGAACCTTATTAATAGTGGCCCAGTTTTCAAAACTTTAACCAGTTATCTTTATTGTGTAAATTTAGTTCTTTCAGGTATGTACACAACAGTGATAAAGCAGGTTTGCAAAATATAATATTTGTACTATTTTGCATATCATTTCCATAGTCACTGGCCTAGTTGACTTTAGTTGACTTTCCCATTAATAATGTACACAGTGATCCAATTGTATAGAATACCTTTTATATTCAAAGAGACTAGACTTTTGCTTGCTTTCAAACCAAGTTAATTGTACATGTTGACATTACTTAAGAGTTAGGGTTCATGACTTATTGTATATTCAGTTTGTTTATTCTGCCTTTAAGAGAACAATGTAACAAACAACTATATTTACCATGTCTTCAGCTTTTACAACTTAATGTAACATATAGCTTTGATGTTGGATTATTTATTCTTCTATATTCATGACCGAAATTTATTCTTCTCTGTCCCTGACCCAGAGTAACATATGTGTGTAAGTATGTGTTGTGGTAGTCATTTGCTAAAAGCAGCCAACATGTTGGAAGCAAACTTACAAAATAAATATCTACCATAAAATTTGAAAGCAACATAAAAGAATAGCTGGATAATGCCTTTTTGAGGTTATTTTTTCTATTTTGAATGAGTTAGGGGAAGTCAGTGAAGTGACTTCTACTCTTTAAATATCTGATATATGCTTCTGTAAAGAATCCTTCATCACTTTCCCAGGACAGAGTTCTATGTTGTTCAAAAGATACTGAGTAGAGCACTTTGTTAGGAAAAGACAGTAGGGCTGTAAGACTTCAAAAAAATAAACACAGTGGACAGACTAGGAATAGATCAGTAGTCATAATTAATTTATGTACAGACAGAAGTCAAGGGGAGAGAAGTGGAGAATTCAAATTTTGGCTTGGTCTTAGCCAAATTACTTCAAGAGGAAGTCTGTATTTTCATTCTTTATTACATTATTGACACAGGTATATAATTGAAAATTTAAAATAAAAACAAAATAAAATTTTAATGGCTCAGAACTAAATGTTTACTTTGTATTTTAGAGTGTAAAGACTGAAAAATAGAAAGCAAAATGTCATGTATAAAAAGGGGAAAGTTATGGAGTACACCACCTGAATAGTGGAAGTTTTAGATAAAGAATTGTCATCCCATGTTCATTTCCGACATCCTAGTGAAGACTGCTATGCACAAAAATGAAAAAAAAATCTGTAATGAGAAAATGCCACAACAAATATATACCTAGGTGAGAATGAAGGTCAATAGACTGCATAATATAACATAGTGATTAAGAGAGATTTCAATGTTTAGCTGTGGATGTCTGCCTCTGTTTACATGAGCCACTGGATGAAGGCTCTAGGGTGGCATATGAGGTAGTCATCAATCTCATTATCTGGGAAGGGCCTTTAAGGAAGCCTCTCAACTATTGCTTAGATTGCCAGTTGGTGTCATCCTTGTAGATCTCTGGAATTCTCCCTAGTGTCAGATCTCTCCTCAAATCTATAATGGATCCCTCTATTATGATACCTCTCTCCTGCTCTCTTCTATTCTTCCCCCAACTCAACCTTCCTGTTCCCCCAGCTAAACACTGAACTGAACTCCTGGAATCCAGCTGCAAAGAGGGAGGAGTGAAGAGAAAAAGAGTCAAGACAGGGCTGATGAAACCCACAGAAACAGCTGACCTGAACAAGGGGGAACTCATGGACCCCAAACTAATGGCTAGGAGGCCAGCATGGTACTGATCCAGACCCCTCTGAACGTGGGTGTCAGTGAGAAGGCCTTTCCAATCTATGGGACCTCTAGTAGTAAGCCAGTATTTATCCCCAGTGTATGAATGGACTTTGGGATCCCATTCCATGTGTAGGGATGCTCTCTCAGCCTGGACACATGGGGGAGGGCCTAGGCCCTGCCCAGGACCATATGACAGACTTTGGCAATCCCCATGGAGGGCCCCACCCTCCCTGGGTAGCAGAGAAGGAATGGTGGTGGGAGTTTGTTGGGGGTAGGGGACAAAGAGGGAGCTGGGATTGACATGTGAAGAAGGCTTGTTTCTAATTTAAATAAGAATAAATTAAAAAGAGACAGATTTCAGCATTTCAGATTTGTGTCACAGAATAACATCAATCAGCATATGAATGGACCAAAAATCCCCCCAAATTCTCACTTGAAAAGAAGGAATTTAATAACTGAATCTGTTTGCACTCAAATGAGGGTGTTAAAAGCTGTGAGAAGCTGAGAAGAAATCAGAGAAATACAGGGTATAATATGAAATCTAACTAAGAATCAATTCATGAAAATCAAAGAAACCCTAGTAATGATGGATGCACAATTTACAATATATTAAAATACTTGACAATAGTAACAAGAATATTGATATAATTGAATTCCTAGTTACAATAATAGTGGCAGAAATTGATAGTGGGAATCATCAAAAGGTTATATATAATATTAGTGACATACTCAGGTGAAAAGTAGTTAACTTTTCATTAATTATCTTTATCTTCATAACATCCCCTAAATCTCAAAGCTATATAAATCATGTGTTCAGTAGACAGTGGTGGTTTATTTCTCCTTCTATCATTAATCCTTAAGGAAGTCTAAAGAGACAGGAAGAAATTATTTTTTAAGGACTTTAGGAGGTGTGTCAGTGTTTTCTCAGAGTAGATGCTCATATGGACAGGAAAAGAGGAAATGGGGATTTCTCAGGAATAGGAAGCAATTTTCTTTGAGTTCTTTGCTCAGTGGCTTCAGGTAACAATGAACTTGAAACTGGCTCTAGCTGTTTTTTTGGAGTCAGTGACAGAGTTCCTTGTTAATGTGACTCTTTACTGTTTCTACAAATCTCCTCCTGGTGACACAAATCACTATGGAAAATGACTCTTCAGTGACTGAATTTATTCTCACAGGATTGACAGGCCAACCTGAGCTCCAGCTACCCCTGTATGTCATGTTTCTGGTGAATCATGTAGTCACTGTGGCAGGAAACTTGAGTATAATGAGTCTCATTTTCCTAAATTCAAACCTGTGGACCCCCATGTACTTTTTACTCTTTAATCTATCCTTCATTGTTTTATGTTATTCATTTGTGTTTACTCCCAAACATTAATAAGTTTGTCTCAGAGAAGAACACCATCTCCTTTGGAGGATGCATGAGTCAGCTGTTTTTCTTCTTTTTTTGCCCACTCTGAGTGCTTTGTGCTGACAGCCATGGCCTATGATTGATATGTAGCCATCTGTCAACCCCTGTTGTGCATGGTCATCATGTCTCCTAAGAAATGTTCCCTGCTGATGTTTGGTTCATACTTGATGGGGTTTGTTGGTGCCATTGTCCATACAGGGTGTATGATCAGGCTCAACGTTTGTGATTCTAACATCATCAACCACTACTTGTGTGACATCCTCCCCCTTCTCCAGCTCTCCTGCAGCAGCACCTAAGCCAATGAGCTTGTGAGTTCTGTTGTTGTCAGCACAGTAGTCCTTGCATCTAGCCTTATCATCTTAATGTCCTATACTTTCATTCTTTTTAATGTTACTAAATTGTCATTAGGTAAGGGTTTGTCCAAAGCCATGAGCACCTGCAGTTCTCACATAATAACTGTTGCCCTATGAACATGGTTGAACATATGTCCTTGTTGTCTGGACATGCAGTATTTGGGTATATACCCAAGAGAGGAATGGCTGGATCTTGAGGTAGATTGATTCCCATTTTTCTGAGCAACCGCCATACTGATTTCCAAAGTGGTCTTACAAGTTCACACTCCCACCAGCAATGGAGGAGTGTTCCTTCTTCTCTGCAACCTCTCCAGCATAGGTTGTCATTGGTATTTTTGATTTTAGCCATTCTGACAGGTGTGAGGTGGTATCTCAGAGTTGTTTTGAGTTGCATTTCTCTGATGGCCAAGGATTTTGAGCACTTTCTTAAGTGTCTTTCAGCCATTTCAGATTCCTCTGTTGAAAAATCTCTGTTTAGTTCTGCACCCCACTTTTTAATTTCATTGTATGGTGTTTTGGTGGCTAGCTTCTTGAGCTCCTTGTATATTTTGGAAATCAGCCCTCTGTCAGATGTGCGGTTGGTGAAGATCTTTTCCCATTCTGTGTGTGGTCGTTTTGTCTTACTGACTGTGTCCTTTGCCTTACAGAAGCTTCTCAGATGCCCCTCAACTGAAGAATGGAAAGAGAAAATGTGGTACATTTATACAATGGATTACTACTCAGCAGAAAAATGCAATGGAATCTTGAAATTCGCAGGCAAATGGATGGAACTAGAAGAAACCATCCTGAGTGAGGTAACCCAATCACAAAAAGACAAACATGGTATGTACTCACTCATATATGATTTTTAGACATAGAGCAAAGGTTTACCAGCCTATAATCCTCTTCCCCAAAGAAACTAGAAATCATGAATGACCCTAAGGGATAAATGGACCCCAGGAATGGGAAGTGGCATAAAGTCCCGAGCTAATTGAGAGCATGAGGGTAGGGGAGTGGGTGCTGCCACAATAAGAGCACACGAAGAAGAGGAGAGGAGAAGAAATGGAGGAGCAGATATATTGAGTTCGGGGAAGAATAGAGGAGAGAGAGCAGGATGAGAGATACCATATCAGAGTAAGCCACTATGGGTCCGAGAAGAGATCTGGAACTAGAAAGATCTCCAGAGACCTACAAGGATGACACGATCTGACAGTCCGGGCAGTGGAGGAGAGGATGGCCTAGAAGCCCTTCCCCTAGAATGAGAGTGATGACTACTCTCTATGCTATCCTAGAGTCCTCATCCAGTGGCTGATGGAAGCAGAGACAGACATCCACAGAAATACACTGAGCTGAAATCTGGAACCTAGTTGAAGAGAGGGAGGAATGAAGAACGAAGGGGTCTGTACCAGGTTGGAGAAACCCACATAAACAGTTGGCCTGAAAAAGGGAAAGCAGATCGACCCCAGATGCTCTTTGGGAGGCCAGTATGGGACTAATCCAGCCCCCTGATTATGGATGCCATCGGGGAGGCCCCTGCACTCCTGGGAGCCTCGGAGGTGGACTGGCTTTTTGCCCTGTTGTGTGTGGGGGACTTCGAGAGCCCATCCCACTTGAAGGGATGCACTCTGTCTCTGAACACATGGGGAGGGACCTAGGCCCAGCACAGGAAGATTTGGTGGACTTGGTGGAGCCCCGGTTGGGGGCCCTACCCTGCCTGGGGAGTGGTGGGTGGATGGGGTGGGGGGTAGGTTGGAGGTGGGGGAGAAGAAATGGGGAGAAGGGGAGGGAGAGGGAGAGGGAGAGGGAGAGGGAGAGGGAGAGGGAGGGGGAGAGGGAAATTACATGTGAAACAAGCCTGTTCCCTAACTTGAATTAATAATAATAAAAAGAGAGGAAAAAAAATAACTGTTGCCCTATTCTATGGATTTGGTATGCTTACACATGTCAAAACATTATTTGATGAATCTGTGGATCAGGGCAAAATTCTTAGTGAATTTTGTACATTTTTGCTGCCCTTGCTGAACCCTTTTATTTACAGTCTCAGGAATAAGGATGTTAAGCTTGCTCTAAAGAGAACTATGAGGAGATTCACACTGAGTCAACCACTGGGGCTGCCCTAGCACAGCACTCCAATTTGGGTCATTCTTACCATTGCATTTTCTTATCACCTGCCTTTCAACATTGTCTTTCCTTCTGTTCACCTTCCTTTTTATGGTCTGGCAAGATTTCCAGCTTAATATTTCTTTTCTTTCCTCCATAAATGTTCTTGATTTTGCTACCTTGGAATAGGAAAGTATTTTTGATTTAGGTACCGAGCCTGAGTACTGATCTAGCTTCATATTTGCACAAGGTATAGGCATAAGATTACATACTTTGTATCTATCTACTATTCATCTACGTACTTCTACAACCAAGAAATGTGAGGGAGATGAATGCTTTTTAATAAATTTGCATGTGTTGGTTTTTCAGAGGAGAGTTTTTAGAGCTTTTCCTATTTCAGGTCTTTAAAAAGACTTGTGAACTTCAGCAAAGGAGAGAACATATGACTAAATTGTGGCCACTAGCATTACTTATTGCCTTTAAGATTTTTCTTATTTTGCATTTTGTACCTCATTATTAAAAATGACATTATGTGTTTTCTTGGAGTACTTATCAATTTTATAATTATTGAAGTTTGAACTAGGTTATTTTGTATTAGACTTTTAAAATATCAATAACAATGACAGTGATTTTTTTGTCAAAGATAGTTTTGTCATAAATACAATGGAATTTGTGACTGCATTTGTACTACTGATAAAGACTTTACTTTTAGAAACCATACAATAACAACATGTAATGTCTAAAGTCATTATTCCTTTGTAATATAACAAGGATAATGTTTTCATGTAATAGTCTACTTACTTCTAAAAAAGAAACCATAGGTGAGATTATAGAGTGATAGAGTACCTCTATATGCTTATGTTTGATTTTTTCCCACACATTTACACACACACACACACACACACACACACACACTATACATATTTTAAAGATGTGTTTGCGTCACAAATGTTTAGCAATGGGAATTTTTATTTAAATGTGTATATCTAATTTTTTCTTTTGCTTATTTTTAGGAACCACTCCTTTCAACTCATGCAAAACCAAACAAAATCCCCATCTACATAAGTATTTGTGTAATGTGTAATATTCCTAAATATAGTGTTAATTCAATTCTTATTTTCTCTTTTCTGGATTGAACTTCTTTTAGGTTATACAGTTAGTAATAAATTCCTTGTGTTTAACTCACTCTGTATCCAAGATATAGAAGGAAAGAAAGAATTGTGCAGTGACTGAGAGCTAGAGAATTGTTCAGAATGAGTCTGAAAGTGGGGAATGACCTGATAATCACATAGGCAGCCTGATTCCTGTGCCCTGCAGGCCTTGAGTGTGATATGATGTACCAATAATTCTCAGATCTGAGACAAAGAATTCTTTGGAACTTGAAAACTGACTCTGTCCAAGTCTCATTTCGTAAAGCAGTAGCTGTGGAGACATGAAGCTCTGGGAAAAAATTGGCAGAACACTGGGTTAGGTGGCAAGCACGATTTAATCTCTATAGCTTTTATGATTCTATATTGAAGAAGATTATTCCCTCAGATCCCATAACCTCAGCATTGTTCAATCTCAGCCAGTTGAATTGCTTGTACCATTGTATCCCCACATGATGTTTAGAGACAACATTTTAAGACTTTTACATGGCTTTGACTTTGGGATGGAGTTCAACTGTACAGATGCATTAAGATGTGTGACAGCTACCAACACTTGCTCAAAGTAGACTGCTGAAAAGCAGGAGGGAGATTGAACACTTCAAAAAGGTCATTAAGCATTATGCTGATCTATATAGTGCAATAAAAAACATGTCTTAGATAATCTCTTTAATTGTTGTCCTTATAGTATATCATGGATTTTAGAGAAGTTCAAAGACATACAACAGATTGAGAAGTTTCCTTGTCTGGGGATGGACCATATCTTCACACAGTTTCAATTCTGAACTTGAAAGTTGGAGAAATGCTTCCTTAATGGTTTCTGCTGTTGAGGTTTATCTTTAGAAATGATGGGTTGTTTATGAGAATGAATGTCAGGATGCTTAGCCATGAGATCAACAAGGCTTATACTTCATGACCCTGAGTCCGGACACACTTCACCCCTGTCTACCCCTGTCTGGCGGTGGATGCCCTAGCCTCAGGTGAATCTGGGCACTGCTGTTTCCCAACCTCTACCACCAACCCCTGCTCATTTCTGCCTGAAACCACCCCCCCCAGACAAGAGTGAACCAGCCCAAACTGGAAGGTCCACCCTAAGTCCAGACACACCTCACCCCTGTCTATACCCTGTCCTCTGTCCTGCGGCTGTGCCCTAACCTCAGTGGGTGCACGGGCCTCAGGAAGGTCCACCCTGAGTCTGGATACACCCCACACTTGTCCACCCACCACCCTCTGCGATCCCACTGCCACCAGAAGCCGAGCCACCTGCACTCACTGGAAGAAAGGATGGGAAGAAGACAGAGTAAAAACACACTCAATAACAGAAAAACCAATATGACACCACCAGAATCTAGGGACTCCATACCAGCAAGATCTGAAAAGCCCTACACAGAGCATGAAGAAGAGATGGACCTCAAAAATTATCTTAGGAAGATGATAGAGTCCTTTAGAGAGGAAACAAGAAAATCCCTTAAAGAAATAGAAGAAAAAACAAGAAAAATTACATAAGAAGGAGGAAAAGACAAACCAAAGAATTCAAGAAGTCAACAAATCTCTCAAAAAATCTAAAGAAGGCCAAGAAAAAACAACCAAACAAGTGAAGGAAGCACTCGAAGCAATTCAAGGCATGAAAGCTGAAATAGAAACAATAAAGAAAACACAGAATGAGGTGATACTGGAAATAGAAAGGCTGGATAAACAATCAGGAATGAATGATGTGAGTACAACCAATAGAATACAAGAGATCGAAGAGAGAATCTCAGTTGTTGAAGACTCGCTAGAGGATATAATCATAGGCCAAAGAATATCTCAAGTCCAACAAATCCTTAACACAAAATATCCAGGAAATATGGGATAGCGTGAAAAGGCTGAACCTAAGAATAATAGGTATAGAAGAAGGTGAAGAAATACAGCTCAAACGTACAGAAAACATATTCAACAAAATCATAGAAGAAAACTTCCCCAACCTACAGAAGGATATACCTATGAAAGTACAAGACGCTTACAGAACACCAAGCAGACTGGACTATAAAAAAAGTCCCCTCAACACATAATAACCAAAACACCAAACCTTTAGAATAAAGAGAAAATATTAAGAACAGCAAAGGAAAAAGGCCAAGTAACATATAAAGGCAGACCTATGAGAATCACACCCGACTTCTCAATGGAAACTTTGAAAGTCAGAAGGTCCTGGATAGATATCCTACAAACAATAAGGGAGCATGGAAGCCAACCCAGACTACTGTACCCAGCAAAACTTTCAATCACTATAGATGGAGAAAACAAGATATTCCATGACAAAACCAGACTTAAACAATACATATCCATAAATCCAGCACTACAGAAAGTTCTAGAAGGAAAACTCCAGCCCAACCTTGATAACTACACTCACAAAAATATAGGCAACAGATAATCCAATTCTACCTAACATGAAAAGAAACAGGAGGGCAAAATCCACACATAATGACTCCACCAACAATAAATCCGAAACAAACAAGAACACACAATCAATGGTCATTAATATCCCTCAATGTCAATGGTCTTAACCTGCCCATGAAAAGAAACAGGCTAACAGAATGGATACGAAGACAGAATCCATCCTTCTGCTGTATACAAGAAACACACCTCAACTTCAAAGACAGGCATTGCCTCAGAGTAAAGGGTTGGGAAAAGATTTTCCAATCAAATGGGCCCAAGAAACAAGCTTGGGATAGTATAGCAATCCTAATATCTAACAAATTAGACTTCAAACTAAAATTAATCAAAAGAGATGAAGAAGGACATTTCATACTCATCAGAGGAAAAGTCCTTCAAGATGAAGTCTCAATCCTGTCCTTCAAGATGAAGTCTCAATCCTGAACACCTATGCCCCAAATACGAAGGCACCCACATTTGTAAAAGAAGCATTATTGAAGCTCAAACCACACATAAAACCATACACACTTATAGCAGGAGACTTCAACACCCCCTTTACACTACTAGACAGGAGCGCCAGACAGAAACTTAACAAAGAAACAAAGGATCTGACAGAAGTTATGACCCAACTGGGTTTAACAGATATCTATAGAACATTCCGTCCAAACACTAAAGAATATACCTTCTTCTCAGCACCACATGGCACCTTCTCTAAAATTGACCACATAGTTGGCAACAAAGCAAACCTCCACTGATACAAAAGAATTGAAATAACCCCCTGTATCTTATCAGATCACCATGTTTAAAGCTAGAATTCAACAGCAATACAAATTGCAGAAAACCTACAAACTCATGGAAATTGAATAACACCCAATTATACCATTCCTGGGTTGAGGAAGAAATAAAAACAGAAATTAAAGACTTCTTGGAATTTAATACTCAAAACTTATGGGACACTTTGAAAGCAGTGCTAAGAGGAAAGTAGATAGCACTAAGTGCACATATGAAGAAACTGGCAAATAGTTACATGAGAGAATTGACAGAAAGATTGAAAGATTTAGAGCAAAAAGAAGCAAACTCACCACGGAGGAGTAGACGCCAGGAAATAATCAAACTGAGGGCTGAAATAAAAAAAGTAGAAACTAAGAAATCATAACAAAGAATCAATGAAACAAAGACTTGGTTATTTGAGAAGATCAACATGATAGACAAATCTCTATCCAAACTAACCAAAAGGCAGAGAGAGGACATGATAATTAACAAAATCAGAAATGATTAGGGGGATATAACAACGGACACTGTGGAAATCCAGAGAATCATTAGGTCATACTTTGAAAATCTGTACTCCACAAAATTCAAAAACTAAAGGAAATGGACAATTTCCTGGATAGATGTCACTTTCCAAAATTAAACCAAAAACAGATAAGCAGTTTAAATTGTCCTATAACCCTGAATGAAATAGAAGCAGTCATCAAAAGCCTTCCAACCAAAAAAAGCCCAGGGCCAGATGGCTTCACTGCAGAATTCAAACAAGAGCTAATACCAGTACTGCACAAGTTGTTCCACACAATAGAATCAGTAGGGATAATGCCAAACTCTTTTTACGAAGATACAGTCACTTTGATACCCAAGCCACACAAAGATACAACTAAAAACAGAACTACAGACCAATATCCCTAATGAACATAGATTCGAAAATACTCAACAAAATATTAGCGAATCCAATCCAAGAACACATCAGAAATATCATCCACTATGATCAAGTAGGCTTCATCCCAGTGATGCAAGGATGGTTCAACATACGAAAATCCATTAATATAATCCACCATATTAACAAACTGAAAAAGAAAAAACACATGATCATCTCACTAGATGCTGAAAAAGCCTTTGACAAAATCCAACACCCCTTCATGATAAAGATCTTGGAGAGAACAGGGATAATAGGAACATATCTCAACATGATAAAAGCAATATACACCAAACCAACAGCCAACATCAAAATAAATGGAGAGAAACTCAAAGCGATTCCTCTAAAGTCAGGAACAAGACAAGGATGTCGACTCTCTCCATATCTCTTCAATATTGTACTTGAAGTTCAAGCTACAGCAATAAGACAACAAAAGGAGATCAAAGGGATACAAATTTGAAAGGAAGAAGTCAAACTCTCACTGTTTGCAGATGATAGTCTACATAAGTGACCCAAAAACTCTACCAGGGAACTCCTACAGCTGATAAACACATTCAGCAAAGTAGCAGGCTACAAAATTAACCCCCCAAAATCAGTAACCTTACTTTATACAGATGATAAATGCAATGAGAAAGAAATCAGAGAAACATCACCCTTCACAATATCTACACACAACATAAAATATCTTGGGGTAACACTAACCAAAAAAGTGAAAGACCTGTACAGTAAGAACTTCGAGTCCTTAAAGAAAGAAATTAAAGAAGATACCAGAAAATGGAAAGATCTCCCATGCTCCTGGATAGGTAGAATTAACATAGTAAAAATGGCAGTCTTGCCAAAAGTAATCTACAGAGTCAATACAATCCCCATCAAAAATCCCAATACAGTTCTTCACAGACCTTGAAAGAACAATACTCAACTTTATATGGAAAAACAAAAGACCCAGGATAGCCAAAACAACACTGTACAATAAAGGATCTTCTGGTGGCATCACCATCCCTGACTTCAAGTTCTATTATAGAGCCATAGTTCTGAAAACAGCTTGGTATTTGCACAAAAATAGACAGATAGACCAATGGAATTGAATTGAAAACCCTGATATTAACCCACACACCTATGAACACCTTAATTTTGACAAAGATTCTAAATCTCTACAATGGAAGAAAGATAGCATCTTCAACAAATGGTGCTGGCACAACTGGATTCGGACATGCTGTAGATTGCAGATAAATCCATATTTGTCACCATGCACAAAACTTAAATGGATCAAAGATCTCAGCATAAATCCAGCCACACTGAATCTTCTAGAAGAGAAAGTGGGAGATACCCTCGAACGAATAGGCACAGGAAACTGCTTCCTGAACATTACACCAGTAGCACAGACATTGAGATCTTCAATTAATAAATGGAACCTCCTGAAACTGAGAAGCTTCTGTAAGTCAAAGGACATAGGCGGTAAGACAAAACGACAGCCCACAGAATGGGAAAAGATCTTCACCAACCCCACATATGACAGAGGACTGTTTTCCAAAATATACAATGAACTCAAGAAGCTAGCCACCAAAACACCAAACAATGAAATAAAAAAGTGAGGTGCAGATCTAAATAGAGAATTCTCAACAGAGGAATCTGAAATGCCTGAAAGACATTTTAGAAAGTGCTCAAAATCCTTGGCCATCAGAGAAATGCAAGTCAAAACAACTCTGAGATACCACCTCACACCTGTCAGAATGGCTAAAATAAAAAATACCAATGACAATCTATGTTGCAGAGGCTGTGGAGAAAAAGGAACACTTCTTCACAAAAGAATTCACTGAAACAAAATTGCTCCTCCGCATGCTTCTTTATTCTTCTTCTGCTCTCTTCTTATCTTTTTTCTTTCTGTTTTTGTTTCTTTCTGTTCTCTCCAGTTCTTGGGAGTATAGGTGTATATACACATGTTTGTAACAGTAATTCTTCTTGCAATACAATGTGAGGCCTGAATTTCTCAGGGCCAGCAAGGCAGATATGATTTATACACAGGGCAATAGACTAAAACTGCAAGGAGAAGCTTTGAACAACAGTTGCTTAGGGTTATAGGTCAAGGAGAGGGTCTAAGTTTAATTTGCATAAGAAACAAAACCTGGTGCCTTTCAGTGCTCTGGCCTCAGTGGCAGCACAGGCCTTCAAGAAAGTTTACTTTTTCCTGATGATGAGCAAATGAGCAGAGATTCAAGCCAAACACTGAAATGAACTCCTGGACTCCAGTTGTAGAGAGGGAGGAGTGATGAGCAAAGCAATCAAGATCAGGCTGTGCAAACACACCGAAACAGCTGGCCTGAGCAAGTGGGAGCTTATGGACCCCAGTCTGACAGCTGGGGAATCTGCATAAGACTGAACCAGACCCCCTGAATGTGGGTATCAGTTAGGAGACCTGGACAGTATATGGGGCCTCTGTCAGTGAAACCAGTATTTATTCCTAGTGCACAAATGGGCTTTGGGAGCCCATTCCCTATGGAGGGATACTCCCTCAGTGTAGATACACGGGGGAGTACCTAGGTCCTGCCCCAAATGATGTGGTAGACTTTGATGGATCCTCATGGGAGGCATCACCTTCCCTAGGGAGTGGATGGGGGGTGGAATGGGAAAGTTGGTAGAGCATGGGAGGATGGGAGGGAGAGGGAACTGGGATTGGTACGTAAAATAAAATTGTTTTTAGTTTAAATAAAAATTTATTTTTTAAAAAATGGGCTGGTTATCATTGTTGTTATCTTCTCAGGGAAACAGGAGGGAACAGTAAATCTCTGAACTAAAATGTTGGGTTAATAAAACAAGAAGTTTGAGGATCTTTTAGTGCAGGGTTAGATTAGGTTACCACTTCTCTATCTGCCAGTGAGGTAAAACCAGGACATGCTTATTTTTTTCTATTCATCTAGGCAGCTATGGATCAACAACTTTGGGTGTGTAGTTACTCTATGTCATTGGATATCTAGGAATGTCTTAGACAGAATGCTTTTGCCTAGGCCCTGAACACTGACCAAATGCCTATCAATAAGGATAATTGCAGGAAGGCAGATCTCTGCCATTACATAGCAGAGAGGAACAAGTGGGAAATAGGTCTGACACACAGCTAAGGAATGTAATCAGTAAACTAGGACCTGTTAACACAGAACAGGTTTTACACATAGCTAGGTAGTGCAATCAGTAAACTCCAAATGCATGGGAGAAATTGTTCCCAGTAAATGATTAGATAGTGATAAACTGTGGGAAGTAAATCCCGAGTTTGTTGCCAAAAGGAATGAGCTACAGAAAGAATCTACAGCAAGAAACAGCCACTTTATTCAAAACACTGTACAATACCAATACAGCTTTTGTACTAGTTTTATCCACCAGAAGAATTCTTAATTCTTCTGAGTTGTTTCATGATACCATGACTGTATAATTACTGTGTGATCTTGAGGCTTGTAGCACTAGTTCCTCTAGATGAGGAACTATTGACAGTTGATGGCTACTGTGAAAACAATCAGTTTCAGCTATGCAGTCCCTAAAGTAGATGGCTCTATCCTCATATAATCCAGGTAGTGACAAGTGAAGCCAGTGGGTTAAAGAAGTTGAAAAGAAGAAATGGGGTAAGTAGGGAATATTATGGTAGGATGGAGATAATTGGGTGGGAAGAAATCAAGGTTGAACTTCATCAAAACACATTGTGCATGTGTATAAGATTTTCAAACAATAATAGCAAAATAAAGGAAGAGTGTATCTCTACAATAAGCCAATATTATTACTACTCAACTAGCTTTGTTAGCACCATGGTAACAAAGCCTGATCTCTAGGGAAATACCTGGTAATCATAAGCCTTTCCAATTTTAATCAGGTCCCTGAGATTGCAAACTCATAAAAACTCTCTTGGATCATTACCTGGTGACTCTTGTGACATCAGTAGATGTTATTTACCAACCTCTAGGATACAGAAGACATTCTGGGAAAAGTCGCCACTGGAAATCATGAGCTAAAGCTCATGGCTATTCAGAACCCGGATGAATGAGGGCTCTGCATTACCCAGTCCAAAATGAATTTCCCTCACCAACTGAAAGCCAAACCTAGAAACAACAGAAAACAATTTTTTCTAGTGTATACACCTTACACCTCATCTGTGCCATGTGTATTTGCCTGTCTATGAGAGCAGAATAGAAGAGTTCCTAAGGTGACAGTTTACTGGGCACATGAGAGTTCCCTGGGCACAAAGGTAAGGAATGAATTCAATGCATGCTTTTTCTTCCAAATTCACCACTAAGCAATCTCATGCATTGTCTTTTCTTTTGAGATGACCATTGAGCCTGGATTGGGGGTGGATTGTTGAGGTAGAAGAACATAGATGCTTCAGAGCCAAGAATGGTCATTGGTGCCCTGAATGATATTCTCAAAGAAATGGCCTCCATGTATTTATGGTGATTTCAATATATGAACACCAAAACAAAAAAGAGAAAACAGAGCCAAAGAGAAGTCTGAGCTTCAATTTATCATTAGATCCTAGTTCTTAATCTCATATTAATGAGGTAGTTTAGAGAAGGCAGGAATTTCACTTTAATGTTATGATTTTTACTACTCTCATAGATATGACCCAAGGAATGGCCTCAGAAAATGACTCTTCAGTGAAGGAGTTCATCCTGCTGGGTTTGACACAGCAGCCAGAGCTCCAGCTGCCCCTCTTCTTCCTCTTCTTGGCAATCTATGTGGTCTCCATGGTGGGGAACCTGGGCTTGATCGTTCTCATTGTTCTGAACCCTCATCTGCACACCCCCATGTACTACTTTCTCTTCAACCTTTCCTTCACAGATCTCTGCTACTCCTCTGTCATAACCCCCAAAATGCTGGTGAGTTTTGTGAAGCAGAACATCATCTCCCATGCTGAGTGCATGACCCAGCTCTTCTTCTTCTGCTTCTTTGTTATTGATGAATGCTACATTTTGACAGCCATGGCCTATGACAGATATGCTGCCATCTGTAAGCCCCTGCTTTATCAGGTCACCATGTCCTATCAGGTCTGCCACTTGATGACAGTGGGTGTGTATGTGATGGGGTTTGTGGGTGCAATGGCCCACATAGTTTGCATGCTGAGACTGACCTTTTGTGATGGCAACATCATCAATCATTACGTGTGTGACATACTTCCACTTCTGAAGCTCTCCTGCACAAGTACTGCCATTAATGAGCTGGTGGTTTTTATAGTTGTGGGTGTCAATGTCACAGTGCCCAGCCTGACTATCTTCATTTCTTACACCTTGATCCTTTCCAACATCCTCAGCATCCGTTCTGCAGAGGGTAGGTCAAAAGCCTTTAGTACCTGTGGCTCCCATGTAATAGCTGTTTCTCTTTTCTTTGGAGCTGCAGCCTTCATGTATCTTAAACCTTCTAGTGCATCTATGGATGACGATAAAGTATCTACCATTTTTTATACCATTGTGGGCCCAATGCTGAATCCTGTCATCTACAGTGTAAGGAATAAGGATGTCCACATTGCACTGAAAAAAACCATGAGGAGAATATATTTAACTAAGTAGTATTTGCATTTGTTATGGAAAGTAAATCTTAGGACACATGGGGTTTTCAAGTAGAGAGAGGACCAGAGGCACTGCTAATTGACAGCATTTGCTTACATTAATGTGTGCCTGGATTTGACACACAGTATTGAAAAAATTTAGTGACTACAACAGTTATAATAACAACACAACAACAGAAAAAAACTGATGTTGAGAATGGTTTAGAATTAAAATTCTAAAATTAAGTTAATTAGCAATGAAATTACTGAAGCAAACTTAATGAAGGATGTAAAGTCCTTTTAGGGTTGAGTGTATAGTTTATTCTGTAATTTTCCAAATGATATGTACCTTTTGTCAGTATTGAAAACTGACCAAACATTTTGTGTAGCCATGTACTAGTACATTACACTGTAGTCTTAGAAATCATAAGACCTTAAGGACAAGCACTGAATATATTATATTCAGAAATGATAAGGTCATGGGATATTTTAAATGTACATTTTTAAATGGCTTTGCAGTTTGTGTATTTGGGGAATAATATGCAAGCTCTGTTCCATGCTAGGCAAGTGCTCTTCCATTGCTCTATATCTTAAGCCCAACTGTGAGATCTTCGACTAGGCTCCATCTAGAAGTCTTATGTTGCTGTACCACTGTGATAAAAATTTCAGTAGTCTTAGACACAGTGTCTCATTTACTCAGTTAGTAACCCTCTGGGGATATTTGTAGGAGAGCTCATTTCAAAAGGTCCTTTTTCTCTCAGAAGGTTCAAACAAGGAGGGGGAATGCCCTATTCCCTCTGGCCTTTTCTCTTTTCTCTTAAATCAGTTTGGGAGAGGGCAGCTGGTGATTCTGTTGTAATTCCAGTGCTTGAAGACTGAAAATGAAACTCTTTAGATTATTTAGGATCAAGGGCAGGCAAGTGAGTCCATGGACCTGTTATGTCTTCACTGGGAGGAATTTGACTATCAAATTTAATAGTTACTGGTGGAGGAATTTTGTCTTTACTCAAATATGTCATATAATCTTAATTTATTAACAGTTATTTCCCTTTAATAAGTTCCACTTTCATTATGTCTCAGATTCCTACATACAGTGATTGAAATAACAAATATAAACTGAAATATATCCTATTTTAGACATCAAGATAAGTAGGCTTTAGTCAAACATTAAAAATACAACCAGAGATCCACAGCTAAGCACTGGGATGAACTTCTGCAATCAGTCATAGAGAAGGAGGAACAATAATATGAACAAAGGGGTCAAGATCATGATGGGGAAACCCAAGTGGGAGCTCACTGACTCTCAACTGGGAATCTGCATAAGACAAAATTTGTAGGCCCTCTGAATGTAGGTTACAGTTGGGTGAGTTGGGCAGTTTGTGGGGCCATTAGCAGTGGAACCAGTATTCCCTAGTGCATGAACTATCTTTTTGGATCCCATTCCCTATAGAGGGATACCTTGCTTAACCTAGATACAGGTGTGTGTGTGTGGGGGGGGGTGGTTGGTCCTATCTCAAGTGACATAATTTGTTGATTCCCCATGGAAGGCCTCACCCTCTCTGAGGAGTGGATGGGATGTGAGGTGGGGAGAAGGTGGCGGGGGAGTCGGAGGTTGGGAGCGAGAGGGAACTGGGATTGGAATATAAAATAAGATTGTTTTAAAAATGATAAAAAGGAAAAAATACAACCAGACATTAGGCAGAGAGTCTATATTGGAGTACTTCATCTGGTACTTTCCTGTTGGCTCAGAGAATCCCAAAGAAGATGGGGCAGAAGAATTGTAGGAGCCAAAGGGAAAGAGAACCCCAAGAAAACCCAGTGAACTGAATCAACTAAGTAGAGCACATAAGGGCTCACAGGCACTCAAGGGGGAAAGCATGTGTCCTGCAGGGGTTTGCACCAGGTCCTCTGTGTGTATGTTGTGGCTGTTAGCTTGGTGTTTTTGTGTGCCTCCTAACTGTAGGGGCAGTTGACTCTTTGACTCTTTTTGCCTGCTCTTGGGATGCCTTTTCTCCTATTGGTTTGCATTGCCCAGCTTTAGTGTGAGGAATAAAAAAATAAAATTAAAACATACAGCTATGCAGAAAGGTGTAATGCTTATGATCTCAGAAGGCTACAGACTAGTAAAATGGTGCAAAATATATTTTGGTTCTTTGAATTTGTATCAGAAAAATTATACACAATGTCTTCAACAAATGTAATTGTACTGATAACAACTGCCTTCCTCTCTTGTATTGTACAGTAGGAAGGGCTCCTTTGGAGGTGGCAGGTGACCTGACTGAAGTCAAGGTTGCCCTCTGAACATATAAGCTGAGGAAGGGCTGAACAGCATTTCAGATGTGGGAACAGTCTTTTTGATGATCTGGAATGGTTATGGGAAACATGGATGCTGTGGAAGAAGGTGAAGCAGAAAAGTGTGAATACAGGTGTTAGAAATGCTTAGCAAATTAGGTTGAATTTGGGGCTTTGTAAGAGAATAGAATGAATGTCAAGAAGCACAATAAAAATCATAAAATGGACCTCATTTTCTTCCTTCCTCTGTATTCTTCACCAGAGTTGACTCATTTACAACCAATCTGTAATGGAATTCATGAAGCAACAAATTTTAATAACAAACATTTTCAAGTCCCAAAGGAGGGAAGATGTTTCTTTGCTAATGATACACACTTGAAAAAAACTGGTCAGTGATTAGCAGATGTCAGCAGAGGCAGCAATAGGCATTAGCCGGTTGTCCCTTGACCCTATCTCACCTTCCCTCCCTCTGTAAATGGTTCGAATAGAAAGTTTAGTGGAACTTGTCTGGTTTTGAGTCTGGATTCTGTTAGTCTTGATTCTTTGTTCTTTTAATCCTAGATTCAGCACAACTAATATTAAAACTGATGTGGTATGCATTGAATAAATGGTATGCATTTTATAAGTACTACATATTGTGTTTAAATATTATAGTCAATGGATAAACATGCTATTCTTTTCACTT